>NC_060950.1:25039034-25116775 GCF_022045245.1 Lucilia cuprina | reverse complement strand
CTCTTAGATTCTACTTGACAGTTCGCACGCTGTGAACTACCACGTAAACCAACCAACCATTAATTTTTATAAAGTCACCGAGAGAGTTTGAATATCTCTTTACTCAAGGGTTAGGTCTATAGACAATCCTTTGATTGCACATTCATCAGAGATTTAATTTCCCCAGATGCCCTCATGTCCTGGAACACATATTAATTCAATTTTAAAATATAAAAACTTTTTTTATTCATCCATTCTATAAAGGACATTATGAAATTATCTTAAACTAATTTAATACTTGAAATTTCCATTATATACTATAGAATGCCGTATTCGATCGTGTCAAGTTGTAATAGTCATACATTATAATGGCAGCAGGTTTCGACAGAAGAATTTCATTTCTTTTCTCTGCTGGAACCTCTAGACAATAATTAATATTTTCCTCCAATTTATCCAAATATAAAATAATAGTTGATTCCGAATTTTTCGTTTCGATCTTTTGTACAAGTTTATTTTCTTTTAAAGTCATACCATTTTCAGCTTCAAATCGAAAACCAGAGGGTAAATTTATTTCCATTATTACCATATTGGTAACTTCATTATTAATGTCGAAATATCCTTGGTAAACGAAACAGACTTCCATATCAATATCATTAGTATTCCTAACTTTAGCATTAGGACGTATAGTAAAATGTTCAAATTCTCTGTCATTAACAATGTTATATTGATGATTGGCTTGTACCAATAAAGCACCGTAGCCTTCGATTTCGTAACTTATGCGATATGTTGTTTGCGGTAACTAAGAAAAGATTTTTTAATTATTTGTAAGTAGTTAATGGAGTTATTATATTACCTCATGTATTTGTAAATCCAAAATGTTATTCGAGTCCAAGAAAAGTTCATCGTTTACCACTTCCATACCTTCGCGATTTATGGCACTGTAGGATATTTTTAAATTTACATTTTCAGGATTTCTATATATTTGCGAAAATTTCACTAAAGCCTCCATGCCGACAACAGTGTCATAGGATGATGTAAAACCACCATTGGCATTTCGTTGCTCTATCAACCACTTAAGGATAGAAGTGTGATCTCCACTAGTGTCTAGTAATGCTATAGCTGCGTATGCAGTAATTTCAATATCATCGGCCAAGTTATGATCATCTCCTGACCACCACTTAAGACCATTTTCCTCTATACTCTGTAAATTTAATTGTTTTATAAGATTATTAGCACTCGGATGTTTAGCACGTTTCATAACCATTGCTGTCAGGGATAATACATAGATATTGTTGATATTATTTAAATTTGAATTTAAAAATTCTAACCCATTCCGTATGATATTTTGATATTTCGTGGCATATGTCTAAAATTAACAAAATATCTTAAATAAATCTTATATCTCAAAAAATTAGCAATTAACTTACTTCATTTTCCAAAAATGCCAACAATATAAAGGCTGTAAGTCCATATTCATTTTTATGGTGAGGATTGAGCAGATAACCCGTATAAAGAAATTCTCCATTTGAATTTTGCTGAGAAGACAAATACTCCAAGGCAGATTCTATTAATCTATCTTCAATGGATAAGAATTTCGAAGCTTTCATAAAATAACGCACCACATAGGCGGTAAGCCAAGTGCTGGGCTCATCATCAGTCGCCATGCCAAAAACACTAAAGCCACCATTTGCATGACGAAATGATAGCTGTTGTTGGTAACTCACCTCAATGGATGAAAGTAAACTTTTAACCAAATCATTGTCTTCGGAAAATCTGCCATTAGCTTGCAAATATTGCAATATTAAAACCTTAGGAGCAAAATTGACCATATTTTGTTCACCACAACCAGTTGGCATTTGTATAAGATTGTCGAAATTCTCCAACGATGGTAGTAAATAATGACCACCCACAGAAAACGTTATATAGTTAGAATCGGTTACACTATCTTCTGGCTGCGCAATGCTAAAAGATGAAGAAATTTTGTCTCCCTCTGGAATATTTATATATAAAGATTGACTTCTTTGTTTAGGCACACCTTCTGGCTCAACTTTAAGTTTGTGAATGACAGCATCTGAATATGAGGAACTTGTAGCAGCTATTCTTAAACTAACTTCACCCACTTGTAGGGGGTCTATAAAGAAGTTCATAGTTTTGGCTTTATTTGCCGGTACAGTAACAAATTTAACTTGTTCCTGTTGTTCTTCAACGGATTTTATTGCACGCTCTACATTTGCCTCCATGAAATAGAATTCCTGATCGTTATTATAAAAAACAACTTCTGTGTCTAAGTTTTGATTGAGATAATTGAATATTGTTATCGGAATGTTTACAATTTCTCCACGTTTTACTGAATATGGTAGATTTATTGATATAAAGAAAGATTGTATGGTTGTGATGTCAGTGGGTCCATTGACTATACCAAAGCCTGTTATGTTATTATTCGAAAATGCTGTTATACGCCAAGTAGTTATGGTATCGGGAATTGGTAGCGTTAATTTGGTGATAGCTTCATTACTGAAAAAAATTTAAGCAGCAAACACATTTTAAATGATCAGAACGTATTCCCGTCCCGGAAATCTACATAATTTTAAAACTATTTTAACTTGAAACTCTACCATTTCTTAATGAATTTCATAGAGATACCGGTGATGTTGAAAAATTTAATATCAAGCAGTGAGTTCAGCGTACATGCTGTATGGATATAAGTGGTGTGGTAGGAACTACTTAATTCAAGGCTCTGGAAATGTTATTCGATATTCCACCCATTGAAAAATATATAAGATATGAGCTGGCACGTTCAGTTGGTCAGCTGGCCAAATGCGGTTATAGGACACGTCTCAAAAAATACTGGACACATTGGAACGCTATATACAATCATTGGGCATGCTCGATTGCATATCAAACATTGAATATGTTAGAAACTATGAAACAATAATCCAAGTTAGAATATCTTGATCAAGTGGAACATTAAAGCAAATACCACTAGGGGTCTGTTGTTAAAGGAAGACTGTATTTTGGGGGGGAAATGTGGGTCTAAAGTGAAATATATTGATACCATATTGGAATTTAAGAAAACACTAATGAAGTTTACATAATATAGTTATTACTCCACCCGGGAGTAGTCAGCAACGATGTATCTAATGACTGTCGAAAGTTTTAACGTGAGCACCTGCCTTGACGGCATTATTATCCACTGGGTAGACTTGAGAATGGTCTACCATCGCCCCTTTATTCTTCAATGAAGAACTCAGGTGGCAATCTTTGTACATTGGCTTTGACCGGTCCATGCACAAGTACTTTGCTGGAGTACTCGAGCTATATAATCTTTGACCTTTGGATGGCCTCTGTTGATTCGGCAACTAGCACCTAACCGGTGGACCGAAGTACGTTCCATCAATAAGCCGAAGACTTATGTGCTTACTCACAGGGACAAACTGTGGTAATTCTGATATGAACAAAGTATACTCTGAACATATCTGGACAAGGAAGGAAAATTCAATCGTATCATATGTGTATGATACCTTTTATCCATCATCATTCAACCCAGTACACATTTCATTCATACGACACATTCATTAGGTAGGCGGGTGGGGTAAGACCCGCCGAACCTTACATTAATACCGTACCAATTACAAGTAATACCAACTCATTTCCAACGCTTAGTCCCACAGCCACTCATCTGTGGATATCTGTTGTTTTCAGCAACAGCACCGAACTTATCCCAAAATATTGACTTTATCATGCATCAGTCTTTTAACCACCACTTAATCTCCCTGAGAATTTTGGTTCAAACCACAGCTACTACGTGCATCCCAAAGAAATCTCAACCAACTGACCAGCCAGGACATAGTCCCACAGGCAACTGGCCACCCGTAGTACCAGATTATGCGGTGCTCTGGTCTGACCTCTGGCAATCTCTACAAGGACTAAGCCAAGCAGTAGACTGTAACCAATTTTTCAGTCCCGGCCAGACCAAAGCGGAGATCTCGCCAAGGTAACATGCCCCGGGGGATGTATGTAATATATTTAAAGGAAAGAAAGCTCGAGTTAGTTATGCTTACGAACGAAAAACCTTTTGTTGCAATCAGGAATTGGAGGTAGTCCATCGCCAATAGAAACTATTAAATGAAACTTGCTGTAAAACTCTAGAGTACTTCTGGCACAACTTAGATCAGGATAGAGCAACAAACTTACTACCTACCGCGAGGTCTCTAGCAAATGGCCAGCTAGACTATTGAATAAATCTAATCGACCAAAACCCAACATACTGATAATCCTAAATCCTTAAAAATCTATTTATTTGCTAATACGATTTTGTAAAATCTAAAAAAACTAACTTTACTTACATCATCAAATTATCAAATATCCAAGTTTCAGGGAACTTTTGGCGAAACCGTAGAGAAGTCGGATTATAATGACCAGAACCTCCACCACCTATACATTCACAAAAAATCAAAAAAAAAGTAAAATAATACCAATAGCTAATCATACATTTTCTTACCACCAAAAGATTCAACTGGATAATGAGCGTTGGTAAAGGTCAACAAACCGGATATTATGCCAGGATATTGTGAAAATGTAACTGTAGAAAAAGATCTTTCATTGATCAGTTCATTTAGAATGTCATTCCGATTTAAATCATATGAATTATCTAGTAAATATACACCCAAGTCCACGGCTAATAAACTCACATAGGATTTAGGTTGAGCATTTATAGTAATTGTAACATCATCGCCTGGTTTCACTTGTTTGGGTGCTGACAAGGATATCTGTAAAAAATATATTTTTTAGACTGATTTACACTAGTTTTTAATTTAACCACTTTAATACTTGATTTTCAAATTCTTTGGGAAAATTTAAGACCATTTCTTCATAGCGTAAATTGCCTTTGTGCACATAGTAAACATAGATAATGGACCTGGGAATCATTTCAATAGATGGTGTTATGCTTATGATATAAGACTTTTGATTGGGCGGTACTTTTATGTGCTCTGTATGTATGAGACTGGCATGACCCATTATTGTGTACATCAGATAGGGTATATCGATAATAGAACTAACTTCAATTAGCACAGGTTTACCGAGTTCAATACTGCAAAAGTTTTAAAGTTTCAATATTATTTTACAGGCAAGAAAGAGGAAAGTGTCTTAGAAAAAAACTTACTTTTTTTTCACTAATTTAAGGCGACAATAGAATTCCCTATTGTTCAACATTAAATTTGAACTTGTATAGATATTATACAGCTTTCCTTTAGAATCTTTAAAATGGAATAAATGAGCATCATTTTTGTCATGTTCAAACTCAAATGTTGCAACACCATTTTCATTCAAAAATGCTTCATACACTTTGTTGCCATGTTCCATGGTGACTGGTGTTTTGTGATCCAAAACGGGAGCACCAGTCCAATGTTTAACATAAACATTTAAACGATATGGTTTATTATTTTCAAATTCAATTTCATTATAAGGAATATCTATATTATATCTTTGTTTTTGTAAATGAATACTTTGCTCTTCCGTCTCAGATATGCCCGTATATTTTTCCGTTAGATTCGCTTTCACAATTATACCGCTAGCTGTTTCATTCTTAATATTGAACTCAACAAAACCTAAGTTTTCTATATCAACTTGTTTCTTTTGTAAGAGTACTTGTGGATATTCAGACCATAATTCAACTGTGGCAGTGCCTTCCACATGTTTATCATAGGTATATTTACCATAAATAACCACCTTAATGTAACCATCTTCTAGGAGAACACTTGAAGGAGTTTTAAGGTAAACACTGAATTTAGGTAAAACATAATTATTTACTTTTATCTCTTTTGAGTGCGAGTAATCATATTTTCCACCTAAAATAACATTAATTTTCCACATACCCAATACGGGATATTTAGATAATTGAAATTTTCCAGTATAAACGCCATTTATCAAAGAAATATCCTTAAATAGCTTAACACGGTTGTTTTCCATATCCTGAAAAGGAATAAAAATTGAAAAATTTATTAATTTAACATATATACACGAGTCATTTCACTAGACTATAGACTAGACTATAGACTAGACTATAGACTAGACTATAGACTAGACTATAGACAAGACTATAGAATAGACTATAGACTGGACTATAGACTAGACTATAGACTAGACTATAGACTAGACTATAGACTAGACTATAGACTAGACTATAGACTAGACTATAGACTAGACTATAGACTAGACTATAGACTAGACTATAGACTAGACTATAGACTAGACTATAGACTAGACTATAGACTAGACTATAGACTAGACTATAGACTAGACTATAGACTAGACTATAGACTAGACTAGACTATAGACTAGACAATAGTCTCGACTATAGACTAGACTATAGACTAGATTGTCTAGTCTATAGACTGAATCGACTTATCTTTTAATATATTGATTGTAATTGTATATTTTTTTAAATATTAATATAACAAAAATACAAATTCTTAAAAATAAAATATTTTAAACCGGTTAATTATACATTATTTAACTTGCATTAACTCACCAATATCTCAACATGGACAGGATCTTCTATATTTAACGGTCTTGTATGTTCATCCAATATGACAACACGAAATTGAACTATATCCTGAGGTTTATAAATGGCCTTATCGGTTTGTATGTAAATTTTTGGACCATCATATGTATTTGCAAACAATTGACTGACATTTTTAAAACTTAAACCAGTTAAACCTTCTGCTCTTAAACTATAATTGCCAGGAAGTAGTTTTTTCGGCAAAAACTCTACAAGTTTTGATTCATACGGCTGCAGATTTACATCTTCAAATTCATTAAAACTTGGTCCCTCAACACCAACACGTATAGAACACGGACCACTAGCTTCGTGAAGTGCAATAACAATCGAATATTTACGATTTGATATTATAACACCGGGAGCACTTACTGTATAGTAACTATTGAATTTTTAAATATTATTTAATATCAAATATTATTTTAACGAATATTTATTAATGCTATACAACACCTGTCTGAGTTAACAGTAAGAACTAGAATACACTGCGTCAGCAAGTACTGAATAAACCAGTAATATTTCATTATAAATTAAAACACAAATGTTCAAATATCAATTAATGCGATTACAACCTTTTATTCACATTGAAGAATAACAACTAAAATTAGAAATATTTTAAAATGAAATGAAATGTTTCTGTGTTATGAAATATCAATTATAATCGTGAGCTATTTTATCTTATTTTATTCTACTTAAAACTCAGAGAAGAGTAATTCATTAAAAAACGCAATTGTGTTGTAGTTATATTTGTAACTCTTAAAAAAAATCTTAATAAGAGGCCATGACGAATCTTATATACCCACCATCAAAAAATCCTAAGTAATAAAATTTTATATTATAGAAGAAATTTTTTTCATTTATTTGATCTATAATAAATTTTAAAATTAAAGTAATTTTCTAAAGGGGATCTTATATGGGGTAGGGTCATTTTTAGATTGATCCTTATAAAATTAAATAGAGATGTTTTGGCTCATACAAATTTCATTGCTGTACTCGCAGTTTTAAGCTAGTAATGATCGTTAAAGTCATTTTCTGAATGGGACCTTATATGAGGGTAGTAGGGTCAATTAAGGACCGATCCTTATAGTATGGGATAGAGCTCTTTTTCTCGCACAAAACTTGTTTATGTGGAATTTTATCGCTATAGTTACTTTCAGACAGTTATGAGCATTAAGGTCATTTTATGAAGGAGATATGTGGGGTAGGGTCAATCATGGGCTTACTTTACAAAGAGATTGAGGTTCCTATGAAACATGATTGTGCAGGATTTTACGGCTATATATGCTTATTGTAGCCACTTATGAGCGATCAAGTAATTAGCTGGATGGGGACTTTATAAGGATGCTAGACGAAATCGTGGACCGATATTGCCCATTTTCAATACCTAAGAACTGCATCAAACTTAAAGTATTTTCAGCTCACTAGCTACTTCCATTTATACTCAATCAGGGTTTCTGGAACATAATTTCTCAAAATTCTTTGTTTTTACTGATTTTACCAGATACACAAATTGTTGTATATAATTCATATATCATAATTCATATGTAATTCATTTGCCTTGGAAGGCTTGTGAAGTTGGGGAAATCTCCTCCTTGGTGTTATTGCAATGGGAGGAGGTCGATCCAGAGCACCAGGTAATCTGGTAATGCCCAGTTACGCGCAGGACTTTGGCCTAGTAGGACAGTTGGTTGAGAATTCTTCGGGATTTGGTCTGAACATGGAACTTTTGTAAGTTCGTGAACTATTGAAATGTTTCCTCCGCTCGACAGTAAAGTTATCTGGTGCTGTTGCCTTTTCAACAGGATACGTATTGTTTTATGCTACGCGCGACTTGGTTAAGACCTTCCTGTCTTTTCTAAATATTAACAAGTAAGAAAATATACTCGGGCGAGGTCAACCATATAATACCAGACAACTGTTACGAAAATAAAATGTAATTTATTTTTCATAATAAAACTCTTAAGTTGAATTGTTCCTTGCCTTAGATAAAACTGTGGACATTTAAGTCACACAGGCGATAGGTTCAAATGAAGCCCTTTTATTATAGCGTTCATGAGGGTCATAAAGGCTAGTTATAGAACTTGGTTTTGCAGCTTTTTGTCGAGATACTTGTATATTAAACATAATTATGAACTTAAAAGCCCTATTCAGCGGGTTCAGTCGTACAGGGGCTAGGTGAAATAATAGACCAATATTAACCATTTTCAATATGCTTCGTCTACGGTATCATAGAAGATCATTGGCAAAATTTCATTGAATTATCTTAAAAATTGAGACCTGTAGTTTGATTACAATTTGACAAGCCCGATTCGGGGGTTTAGTTGAATGGGGCCTAGGTAAAATAATGGAGCGACCTTAACCATTTTATATAGGATTCGTCCCTGGGATCATTTACCAAATTTATCTTCAAAATTGCGACCTGTAGTTTGATTACAAGGTTTACATGGACGGACGGATGGACAGACGGACATAGCTAAATTGACTCGGAAAATGATTCTTAGCCGATTGGTATACTTTAAGGTGGGTATAGGACCAATATTATTGTGCGTTGCAAACATCAGCACAAACCCAATATACCCTCCCCACTAAAGTGGTGTAGTGTATAACAAACGTCGCAAGCTCACTTTTGACAACGGATTGTATCAATTTCGGTACATATTTCAACGATCTTAACCAATAGGCTTCGTCCCTGGGACAATGGAAGATCATGAACCAAATTTCATTGAATTATCCTCAAAAATGCGACCTGTAGTTTGAATACAAAGTTAACATGGACGGTCGGGCAGATGGACGGACGGACATAGCTAAATCGTCTCAGAAAATGATTCTGAGCCGATTTGTATACTTTAAGGTGGGTATTATTGTGCGTTACAAACAACAGCACAAACCCAATATACCCTCCCCATTAAAGTGATATAAGGTATACAAATTCATTATAACGTTTATGGCAAAAAACTGAATGAACGATATATAAAAAAAGTACTAAAGGAGAGTTTTTTTATCATGCAATTCTACAGAAGAATATGTATAAGATAGAATATTCATAAATCTCGCATTAATATAGCTATTGATATAATTTGACTTAAATACGTTTTAATAAAATATGATTCACTCTAACATTTTCTGTTAAAATCAGTTGTTAGTTCTGACCGAGTAACCTACCTAACTTGTTTAATGGGAATTTGTTTATAAATTGGATTATTTTTTTTTTTTTTTTCAATGAATTTTTGAGAAAAATATAACCACGCGACGCTTTTTACATTTAACACTTTTGTGAATATATTAAAACCAGTTTAAATTAATTTTAATGATTGAATTGTTTTAAAAAGTTTGCGTTCTATATTCGCTTGAACCGATTAATAAATACCCTCCATCAATTGGTTGATTTGATCGCCAAATCTCCATTAAATTTTTTTTAAAGATATATTTATTTCTATCTTTCTTCTGTATCGCTATACTGGTTCCTACAGAACATGCTCATGTTGAACAAATTGCATTAACTAAAAATATTTATGCATAATTTCAGATCGCTTACTGCTTCCATTTAGATTCTATAGTGATTTTAACAGACGAACAGATAGACAGACAGATAGACAGACAGTCAGTCAGACAGACATTGCTAGAAAAAACAAACGAAGTCTGTGAGCACTCACATTTCCCAACAAAACCCGAATTTAGATTAAAAACATAAAAGTTTTTCTTAGAAATTATAAGAGATAGAGCAAAAGCAAGCGAAATCTGTGATCACTAATATTTCACACTAAAACAGATTTTTAAGTAAAAATACAAAGGTCCATTTTTCTTGGAAACGATCAGAGATCGAGCAAAAACAATCATAATCACTCATGATTTTAAATGTTAACAAAAAAGTCCATTTTCTTAGAAACCTTAAAATATAGAGCGAATTTTGACGGAAAACACGTCCATTTTTTTTTTTGACAATTATAAGAAATATAGCAAAAAAGTAAGAGTTTCATATTCGGCTGTGCCGGTTCACCAGGTCTGTTAAAAAAATGACAGTACCAAAAAGTCCTCTTTCACATCACTTTCTTCGGGCTTAACATGCTTAAGTTCATGTTTCTATATTCAATATTATAGAAATTTCAAAAGAGTACCTTTTGAAAAATGAAAAAGTACCCAAAAGATCCCTTTTATGGGTTCCCACCTAATTCAGACTCCACATACCCAATTTCATATTTCTAGATAAAATATTAGAGAAAATTCAAAAAGCACCCATTAAAAACAAAAAGAGAACCAAAAAGTTTTTTCCGGTTCTCATGCAATTACGACTCTACATACTTAATTTCATGTTTCTAGGTTCAATATTATAGAAAATTCAAAAAGTAACTTTTGCAGAACGAAAAAGTACACAAAAAAATCCCCATTGATTTATTCTCGTCTAGTCCGGGCTCTACATACTTATATTCCTAGGTTCAATAACATATAATATTCAAAAAGTACCTTTTGAAAAACGAAAAAGTACCAAAAAGTTCCCTTTTATGGCTTCTAACTTAAGCCAGGCTCCACATATATAATTTCATGTTTCTAGCCAATAACAACACACTAGTGCTGCTGACGCTCTGCTACTCTTACTTTGCTGCTCTCGCTCTGCCTTGTTTTTATAAACAAGAGTACAATAACAAAATTTACCGTATGATTATGTATTTTGTTTTTGTTTTTTTGCAATTTCTGTGTGAGCATGAAAAAATTTCAATATTTTATGGAAATTTCAGAGGTTGTCTCGGATTTTTGCTCATATCTCCGGTACTTATGGACCGATTTTGCGATCTTCTCGAAAGCAAGTCTAAAAGAGAAATTGAAGATTCGGATCTCGTCGATATCTGGGGCCTTCTGAAAACTGATTTCAACAAACACACAAACGGACAGCGAGACATATGTGATCATATTTCCTAAAAAACTGAATTTTGAGTTCATTTTTCTTGGGAGAGATTAAGCAGAAACAAGTGAGATCTGCGATTTTTGAGTGAAAACATAAAAGTCCATTTTTCTTGAAAACTATAAGAGATAAAAAAACAAGCTAAATCTGTGATCTCAAGATTTTTGAGTGAAACCTAAATTATGAAAAGTATAAAAAATGGAGCAAAAACAAGCATAATCTGTGATCTTGGAAATTATAAGAGATAGAACAAAACAACTTGAATCTGTGATCCAATAAAAACCGATTTTTGAGTGAAAACGATTTTCAATTTATTGAAATTTCTAAAATATTAAGACTAAAATAATAAAGTCAAACTTATACGGTCCCGATTGCTTTAATATCTATATTGGACTTTTCGGTTTTAATAGCCGAATTATTTATAAAGTATAAAATGTCGTAGTCGTCCGATTTACATTGTAATAATCATACATTATTATGGCAGCAGATTTTGGCCTTAAGATTTCAATCATTTTATGCCGGAAGGTCTAGACAAAAAATGGTATTTACCTGTAATTTATTGAGATATAAAATTATTGTCGCTTCTAAATTTTTGGTTTCGATTTTTTGCACAATATTATTTTGCCTTAAAGATATACTACTCTCAGCCTCAGATCTAAAACCATAATCACCAAATTGCCAACTTCATTAGGTGGCATATGCGATTCGGTTTGGTAGATGAAACAAACTCTCAAATTAATTTCTTTGTCATTTTTGTAAATTACTTTAGAGCGAATATCAAAATGACGAAATTCTGTGTCTTTATAATGTTGTATTGTTGAACTAGTTGTATTAAAAAGGCTCCATTACCCTCTGTTTCGAATGTAATATGGCTTGTGGTTGTTGGCAACTAAAAATATAAATTTTTATTTTATTATAACTTAACACTTTTTGAAAATTACTCACCTCATGTTTTTGCCATTCTAACACATTGTTTGAATTCACATGAAACTCATTATTTGCCACTGCATTACCTTCTAGATCTGTGGCAATGTAGGTAATGTTTAAATTTATATTTTTGAGATTTTTATATATTTCTGAAAACTTGACTAAGGCTTCTAAACCGACTATGGTATCGTGTGAAGATGTAAAACCTCCTTTAGCATTACTTTGCTTTATAAGCCATTTTAAGATCGAAGTATGATCTCCTGGAGTATCTAGAAGAATTATTGCTGCATGCTCAATATCATTGGCCAAATTTTGATTATTTCCCGACCACCACTTGAGACCATTATTTTCGTTGACAGGCGATTTCAATTGATTTATAAGAATATCGGCCTTCTGATGTTAGGAATTGTCCACCATAAACGCCCTTAATGAGAGAAATATTTTCAAATTGTTGCACACGGTTATATGCACTATCCTGAGGTGATATGAAAAAGTACAATTTATAAATCTCCCCATATTTCCTAGATTACAATAACTCACCAATATTTCTACATGTACAGGGTCTTCAATTTTTAAAAATCTCGTATGTTCATCTAATATTGCAATGAGAAACTTAACCACATCTTGTGGTCTATAAACTGCCTTATCCGTTTGTATATAAATGTTTGGACCATAAACAGGATATTCATTTAAAAGTGTTGCATTTTTAAAACTATAACCGGATAGGCCTTCTGCCTTTAAGATGTAATTTCTAACAATCAATTTTCCCGGTAAAAACTCAAACATTGTTGATTCACATGGTTGTAATTTAACATCTTTGAATTCATTAAAATTTGGCCCATCATTGCCTTTGCGCATTAAGCAGGGTCCTTTTGCCTCATGCAGAGCAACAACGACCGAATATTTTCGACTGACTAGTGCAATTAATATAGTCGGATGTATTGTAGTAAATAGGGGAAATACATATCGATATTATTAAGAAAGAGTTTTTCTCTGTGTAATTCTTTAACTCATACAAATATAACAAGAGTTTTATTAAGGACACCTGTACATATACGTGTTATTGATATAACATATAATAAGTATACGCCTTATATAGGGTTTGTGCTGATGTTTGTCTTATTCGGTTTATTCAACAAATAATTATTTTTTTTTGACTTTAAAGTTAGTCGATTAACAATCGGATAATTTAATATTGAGTGGAATTGAAAGGATTAAAAATTATAATTTTGTTTATAGGGGGAAGAAAATGTTTGTAAAATTGCTATGAAAAATTCCAGTTGTCTTTTATTCGTTTAACCGAATAATATTAAATTATCCGATTGTTAATCGACTAACTTTAAAGTCAAAAAAAAAAATAATTATTTGTTGAATAAACCGAATAAGAACAAGTAGTCGGGCATGGCCGACCATATAATACCCTACACCATGAGTATATTTTTAAAATTTTTACTTTTTATAAAGAAACTTTTATGTTGAATATTTTTCCAAAATATTTAAGCAATTTATTAATAAAAAAACTAAAATTTCTAAATGAGGCTTTATATAGGTCAAATTGGGCCGATCCTCGGTAAATTTGGGAAAAGGATATATTTTTAAACAACAGTTAGTTTTGTTGAGTTTCATTACGATACAAATGGTTACAAGTCAATTTTAGACGTTTAAGACATTTTTTGAAGGGGGGTTTGTATGGGGGCTAGGGTCAAATAAGAGCCGATCCTTACGAAAATCTGCAGTGTCATAAATACTTATGTAAAACTTATTTATGCCAATTTTTAGAGAGATAATAGAATATTTGATGTAATTATGGCATTCAAATCGGGATGTACGGTTGTATGGGGGCTAGGTGAAATAATGGACCGATTTCAACCATTTTCAATAGGCTTTGTCCCTGTGCCAAAAAACATGCTTGGTCCAAATTTCATCAAATTATCTTGAAAATTGCGGCCTGTACCTTGCGCACAAGGTTTACATGGACAGCCAACCAGCCAGCCGGACGGACGGACATGTCTTAATCGACTCAGAAAATGATTCTGAATCGATCGGTATACTTTAAGGTGGGTATTGGACCAATATTTTTGTATGTTACAAACATCAGCACAAACGTATAATACCCTCCCCACTATAGTGGTGTAGGGTATAAAAACATCAGCACAAACCCTATATTAGGCGTATACTTATTATATGTTATATCAATATCACGTATATGTACAGGTGTCCTTAATGAAACTCTTGTTATATTTGTATGTGTTAAAGAATTACACAGAGCAAAACGCTTTCTTAAAACATAATATCGATATATATTTCCTTATTTTCGTATTCTTCCTTCTTTATAAAAAGAAAACGAAAGATTCTTTTGGATGAAAGCACTTTTTGTTTTTAATTGGAATTTAAATTTCTATATACCTAATTAATGTTTTTAAAATCTTAATTAAAATACAATTCTAGTTTTGATGAACTGAACATAATCGATTTGAAATAAAATCAATTTAATATTTGGCAACTAAAATAATTCAGATTTTGGAGAAGCTAAAACAAATTCGATCGAAATGTATGACAGACCTGTATAAAAAGATCAAGACATGGTTGTGAGAAGAGGAAAAAATTCCAAGTCATTTAGTCAATTTGCTATTAAATCTTGATTCTGGATTGAACTACGTCTTCTTTTTTTTTTTTTGTTATTATTAGGAATACTTTTTACCGGTATTTGTTTACTAAACTTTATGTACATATGTATTTATATACAACATCATATACACGTGTGCTTCTACCAGGGAAATCAAGATATGCAATATTTCACTTATTATTCGTCGCAAGCGTGTTATTGTAATAATAATTTTTAATCAGAATAGCATTTCATACATATTTGTTAAAGACTATTTTTGCATAATATTAGTTATGTGTTATAGTGCATTATGATATTTTAAATTTTGCTATGTTTTTTAATGTCTGTCTATTGGAAATTTCCGATGGCGTTATTTAATTCATAATTATGAATGAAATTTGAAAAAAAACAAAAACTTAGTGCAAAGTGGGAATAAAATTTTATTGAAATCACACTACGACTTCAAATAGTTCTAATGTAGACAACCGGATTTAGTTTGTCCATACCAAACTGTCTTTAGTTTTTTAAAAATTTTAAAATTTTACATCATTTTAATAGAAATTTTAGAAAATATGAAATATATGTAAAATTTATCTTCAGATTTACAAATATTTGTGCAATTTTAGCTCGAAACCCACTTATTATATGCCAAAATATTATTTAACTGAAATCTGAATTCTCTATAGAATAAAAAGCAAGATATTCAATAAAAAAATGATTTTAGTAACATTTGACCCATAGTATATCGTTAAGCGCACATAATAAATACTTTTATTTTAACCCCTTACTAAATATGCTAATAAGAAACTCTAAAATTCAACGGTTTAAAATCGTGAAATTGTTATGTATGACATATTTGCTTTTCTTAAGGACACCTGTACATATACGTGTTGTTGAAAATATAGAAAATACGCCTAATATAGGGTTTGTGCTGATGTAAAACCACAATACATATTCTTAATTTTTTAAACTTTTCTGCACTTACCAAAAACGGATTCGTCATTAGTAAAATAAAAGAAAAATTACAAAAAAAAAACTTATTTTGCTGTTTTATACTTTAATTTATTAAGCAATGTAAAATAAACCAGATATTTATTGTTTATTCAACAAAACTTAACAAAAAAAATAGAGAAACACTTAATCATGTCTGTCTTCCATCATATGTAAAGTTAATGTTGAAAATTTTCAGGGATAATTGATAATCGATAAACGAAAACAAAATTTTTATAATGCGATAAAATCGATAACTCGGTTTTCAAGTTATTTGCATTGACAGATGTGCCTGTGGCAAATGATCCCCCTTTTACCCTACTCATGTTGATATTACAATTTAATAAAGTGATATTGACTTTCAGAAGTGAAAAAGACAAATTATATACCGATCCAAAATAAATATAATTTATATATATTAGGCTTCGTTTTAAAAAATAAAATGTTTCTTGTTTTTGTGATATCACAACTATTTAGAAGGGTTTTGTATCAGTGTTCACTATTCTGTAATTATACCCTTCACCTTCTTTGTAATTTCTATAATATAATTTTCCGACCCTATAAAGTATATATATTCTGGATCCTAGCGGATAGCGGAGTCGATTAAGCCATGTCCGTCTGTCTGTTGAAATCAATTTTCTGAAGACTCCAGATATCTTCGAGATCCAAATCTTCAATAATTCTGTCAGACATGCTTTCGAGAAGTTTCCTATTGAAAATCAGCAAAATCGGTCCATGAATAACTGAGATATGGGTAAAAAACTGAGTCTACCTCAAAAAACAACAACAAGGAGATAAAGCAGTAATGTGTTGGTAATACAGTTCATATTTGTTTGAGGGTGTTAATACAGTTTGACGGTGGTAGTACAGTACAACAACGGTTAATATTTCTTTCTGCTACAGTTTATATTTGTTTGTATGTATGTTATGTATGACATATGTGCAGAGATACAAAATAAATAAAAACTGTTTTTTAAAACATACTTGGTGAAGGGAATATAAGATTCAGCACAGCCGAATATAGAAATCTGACTTGTTTTTTTTCAAAATTCCAACTTCTTCCTCTACATATCCGTCTTTATATAATGGTTGTAAGCAATTACAGACCGATCCGGGGAAAAAATATGCATAAAAAACAAATTTAAGTCCAATTTTATCCCGATAACTTTATAATTCAATGAAATAAGTGCGTTTATGTGATTTTTGGAAGTGGACCTTATATTGAAGCCATGACTAATTGTGAATCGATACAGATCTACGTTGGTAGATATTCATATTATATTTACATGTACAACATTTTGTGTTGATACCGAACTAATTTCTCTAGAATATACATATATACCCTTAAAAGGGGTTCTATGAAATTTTTACTCATAACTTTTTACTTCGTAAACCGATTTTGCTGATTTTGACTACCAAGTTGCTTTGGAAAATAACAAATACTTTTGGTGAATTTGATTATTTTCTTTGCGTATTTATACCCTACACCACTTTAGTGGGGAGGGTATATTGGGTTTGCGCTGATGTTTGTAACATACAAAAATATTCGTCCTATACCCACCTTAAAGTATACCAATCGGATTAGAATCATTCTGAGTCGATTAAGCTATGTCCGTCTGTCTGGCTGTCTCTCCATGTAAACCTTGTGCGCAAAGTACAGGCCGCAATTTCCAAGATAATTGGATGAAATTCGTCACACACGCTTCTTTTGGCCCAAGGACGAAGCCTACTAAAATGAAAATAAAATAGGTCCATTATTTCACCTAGCACCCATACAACAGAATCCCCCGAAAAGGGCTTCTGAGCGGCACAACTAAGTTTTATACAAACCTTGATGACCTTGTCAAATTTCATAAAGATCGGCCCTCATTTGACCCTAGCTCCCATTCAAAGTCCCCTTCAGAAAATTACTTGAATGTCCCAAATTAACTTATAAACACAAATATCGCGATGGAATTCAGCAGAAATAAATATTATATGAATATATTCACAAAACTTTATCGGCCTTGGTCCATATTTGCCCCTAGCTCCCATAAAAAGAAAATTAGATTTTCATCCATTAATTGCTAAAATATATCGGAACAATGAATTACTATAAAGAATAAATCACATATAATATTCATAACTGGTGTAGGGTATCATATGGTTGGTCACGCCCGACTATACTTTCATACTTGTTTTAACCTGTGCAGTGTTTTGCACAGACAGACGGACATAGCTAAATCGACTCAGAATTTCACAAAGACCCAGAATATACATATATATTTTGTGGGATCTCAGATAAATATTTCTTGTCTACCCGCTATCACCTTTGATTGTGGTAGTGGGTTTAAAAACCAGATATCTGGTAGAATATTAATTTGTTAAAAACAACAACTTTGTTTCTATTTATTAAAGTCAGTTAGTCATTTTTAATAATAATAAGCAGACGTTTGATGCGGTTATAGCTTTTTTGTTAGATTTACTTAAAAATATATTTGCAGTATGAAATACAGTTCGCTTAAACAATATTTGTTAATACAATTTATGGCTCTGGCAGTAAATGCCGTAAGGTGATGTATATGACAATTAACTAGAAACCAAATATGTTAATTATTGAAATTATTACAGTTACTACTCCATAAATGCACCCGGTGTTATAAAATCTAATCGTAAATACACGGTTTTTACTGCCCTCCATGAAGCCAGTGGACCGTGTTCAATACGTATTGCTATTGAGGGACCCAGTTTTAATGAGTTTCAAGATATTACTCTACAACCATATGAAACGAAAGTTATAGATTTTTTTCCGAAAAAATTATTGCATGGCGATTATAAATTGAAGGCTGAAGGTTTAAACGGTCTTAGTTTTAAAAATCAAAGCAATTTAATCGCTTATCCAGATTATGGTCCCAAAATTTACATACAAAGTGATAAAGCTATTTATAAACCTCAAGATGTGGTCAACTTTCGTATTGTAATATTGGATGAACATACGAGACCATTAAATATTCAAGACCCTATAGATGTGGAAATATTTGTGAGTTTTAGTTTTAACAAAAGGAATACCGATTAACCGATTTTTATATGGTTTTTATATGGTTTCAGGATTCAGCTGAAAATCGTGTTAAACTATTTAGTCATATATCACTGACAAGTGGCGTATATACTGGACAATTCAAATTATCCAAATATCCTCTCTTAGGAAGATGGAAAATTAAAGCAGTTTTAGGTGGAAAATATGATTATTCGAATTACAAATACATTAAGATACTTGACTATACTTTACCAAAATTCAGTGTTTATCTAAAAACTCCTTCAAATATTGTTGTAGAGGATGGTTATATTAAAGTTGTAATATTTGGTAAATATACGTTTGATAAACATGTTGAAGGCAATGCCACTATTGAGTTGTGGAATGATTACGACAATATGCTTTTACAAACCCAACAAATTGAAATTGAAAGTTTAGGTTTCGTTGAATTCGATATTAAAGACGAAAAACGTATCAATAATGCTTATAGTCTAAAGATCAAGGCTAAGCTAACCGATAAGTACTCTGGCAGAACAGAGGAAGAAAACAAAACTATATATTTACAACGGCAACGTTATAATTTGTTGATACCATACGATGAAATAGAATTTGAAAATAATAAACCATATCGTCTAAATGTTTATGTTAAACATTGGACGGGAGCTGCAGTTTTGGATCACAGTACGCCAGTTACCATGGAACATGGCAGTAAAATGTATGAATCATTTTTAGATGAAAACGGTGTGGCTACCTTTGAATTCGATCATGAACCAAATGCCAAACATACTTTTTTGTTTAAAGATTCCAAAGAAATGTTATATAACATTTACACAAGTGCAAATTTAATGTTAAACAATAGGGAATTCTATTGTCGACTAAAGTTGGTGGGTGGAAAGTAAGTTTAATGTATTTCCAATGTTCGTTTAGAAGAAAGAAGAACTATTCAAATATTGCTCCATATTTTAGATTAAAACTTGGAAAACCCGTTCAAATTGAAGTCAGTTCTATTGTCAACATTCCTTATTTAATGTACACGATAATGGGCCATGCCAGTCTAATACGTACGGAATATATTAAAGTGCCACCCAATCAAAAGTCCCACATCATAACCATAACACCTACGATTGAAATGATACCCAAGTCCTTTATCTATGTATATTACGTACACAAAGGCAATTTACGTTATGAGGAAATGCGTTTGAGTTTTCCATATGAATTTGAAAATCAGGTATTGAACTACAATAAAAAAAACTTTCGATAACCTTAATCACTATTTATTAAGATCTCTTTGTCGGCGCCCAAACAAGCAAAACCTGGCGAAGTAATAACAATTGATTTAAAAGCACAACCCGATTCTTATGTCAGTATATTGGCAGTGGATTTGGGTGTTTACCTACTGGATAACACATATGATTTGAATAGAGGTGAAATTCTAAGTCACTTAGACTATGAAGTATCATATACTCCTATAGCGGCTACTCTATATCCCGGTTTAACATCTGGTCTGTTAACCTTAACCAATGCTCATTATCCATTCGAAAATATACCTGGCAAGTTATTGTATTTATATTAATTATAAAGTTATTTTTATTTCTATTCTCTACAGGACCTATACCGCCGAAGAGTGCTTATGTGGTACCACTTCGTTTTCGTAAAAAATTTCCTGAAACCTGGATATTTGATAATTTTGTGATGTAAGTAATTTCAACAAATATAAATTTAAAAACATTTGCCCAATTCACAATCGATGTCGTAGCGTTGTATGTCACACAAAATATTTGAAATAATTTTTTTTAAACAAAAACAAAACAATTATAAAAAATTACGACATACTACAATACAACCTTACAACACCGTTTGTGACTTGGACAGTTATGAATTTGGTAATTTTCTATCGCCAGAAATGAAACTGATACAAAACTAACCTTTCAAATACCCGACGTCATAACCACATGGCGCATAACGGCATTTTCAAATCATGCTATAACTGGTTTTGGTATAGTAAATGGACCCACAGATATTACAACCATATTACCATTTTTTATATCGCTTAATCTACCAAACTCCATGAAACGCGGAGAAATTCTTAATATACCCATAACTATATTCAATTATTCCAATCAGACGCTTGATACAACAGTAGTTTTATATAATTCCGATAAAGAATTCTATTTTATGGAATCAACTATACAGGGAACAGAGAAATCAAATGAGAACGAGCAACAAAATAAACTTGTTACAGTTCCAGCAGATAAAGCGAAAACTTTAAACTTTCTTATATATCCCATAAAAACAGGTGAAATAAGTTTAAGAGTCTCAGCTTCAAGTTCCTCGTATTGTTTTGAAAAAACTTCTAGTGGAACCGGAGGGTGTGCCCAAACAATTAAAGCAAGCTTTATATTTAAGTATTCCTAAGGGAGAGAAAATATCTTCAACATTTCTTATCGAAGAACCAGAGTTTAGTGTACCCGATTCTAATTGTATTACCTTTTCCGTGGGTGGACATTATTTAGTACCAACAGTTGAAAATTTCAATAATTTAATACAACTACCCACTGGTACAGGTGAACAAAATATGGTTAATTTTGCTCCAGGCATCTTAATTTTGCAATATCTTAAACTTAATGACAAGTTAAGTTCAGACAAAGATTTGGTTAAAAATTTACGTTCATCAATCGATATTGGTTATCAACAACAATTGTCATTTCGTCATGAAAATGGTGGCTATAGTGTATTCGGCATGGATACCGATGAGGAGCCCAATACTTGGCTTACCGCCTATGTGGTGCGTTACTTTCTTAAAGGTTTAGAATTTTTGTCTATTGAGACGAAGATAATTGAATCAGCTTTAGAATATTTATCCAAGCAACAGAAACCTAATGGGGAATTCCGTTACTCGGGTTATTTGATAAAACCAAATCATAAAAATGAGTACGGACTTACAGCTTTTATATTGTTAGCATTTTTGGAAAATCAAGTAAGTGTGCAAGAGGTTTCATAATACTCCGAGTTAATAGTTTTAATTACTATCTCCCTATTCTTAACTTCAGAAATACGCTACACAATATACAAAAATCATAGAAAATGGAGTAGAATTTCTAAATTCAAATTTGAATAATATCAACGACATTTACACCATATCATTAACAGCAACTATTTTCCAACGTATAAAGCATCATAGTGCCAAAACTCTTGTAGAACAATTGAAATCACATGCTAAGGAGAAGGATGGATTGAAATGGTGGTCGGCAAATGATCAAAATCTGTCCAATGATATAGAAATTACAGCATATGCTGCTTTAGCACTACTCGATACTCCCGGGGATCATAGTACAATATTAAAATGGCTAATTGAACAGCGTAATATCAATGGTGGCTTTAAATCATCCTACGATACAGTTGTGGGCATGGAAGCTTTAGTGAAATTTTCTGAATTATATAAAAATCTTAATAATATAAATTTAAAAATTTCCTATAGTGCAAAAGATTTGCAAGGTTCTGAACTGTTTACAAATGCATTTCATGTGAATGCGAATAATATTTTAGATTTTCAGGAACATGAGGTAAGTAAATTATTTATAATTATTCACACAATTTGGTGATATATATCATTTTTTCCTCTTTAGTTACCAAAAAACACACGCCATATTACTTTCGAAATGGAGGGCACTGGAACATCTTTAATACAACTCAAACAACAATACAACATTGTGAATACGAAAGAATTTCGTCATTTTAATATTCAACCTAAGGCAATACACAAAAATGAGGGAGAAATTAATGTAGAAATTTGTTTCACTTATCAAGCCGATGCGAATATGCCAAATGTAGCTAGCAATTTGGTAATAATGGAAGCAAATTTACCTTCTGGTTTTAAATCTGAACCCGAGAAAAGCCTTCCGTTAAAAGAAAATAAACTTGTACAGAGAATTGAATCTAAAAATTCAGAATCTACAGTTATTTTATATTTGGACAAATTGGAGCCGAACAAAAATCATTGTTTAACCATACCAGCTGATAAAACGAGTGAAATATTAATGCCACGGCCGGTAGCAATTCTAATGTATGATTATTACAATTTAAGTCGTTCGAATATAGAGTTTTATAGTTTATAAATAAAATTTGCATATTAAAACTTTTTGATTTTTAGAGTTTTTATTACAGTTTTACATCGACAAGCCACAAAGAAGTATTGAAGTTATAACTCAATGTTAGAACTAAATTTTCAACTATATGTGACTTTAAAAGAACATTCACAATGCTTAGTTTGGGATTTTTAAGTTCTGTGAAAAAGTTGAACATACTTAATACCATAAAAGATCATGTGTCAAATTTCATTGAATTATCTCTAAAATTGTGACCTGTAGTTGATTACAAGTTTCACAAGCTCTATTCGGGGGTTCAGTTGTATGGGGGCTAGGTGAAATAATGTACCGATATTAATCATTTTCAATAAGCTTCGTCTACGGTATAATAGAATATCATGTGCCAAATTTCATTGAATTGTCTCCAAAATTGCGACCTGTAGTTTGATTACAATGTTTACAAGCCCTATTCGGGGGTACAGTTGTATGGGGGCCAGGTGAAATAATGGACCGATCTTAACCATTATCAATAGGGTTCGTCCCTGTGACAATAGAAGATCATGTACCAAATTTCATTTAATTTTCTTCAAAATTGCGGCCTGTAGTTTGATTACAAAGTTTACATGGACGGACAGACGGACGGACATAGCTAAACCGACTCAGAAAATGATTCTGAGCCAATTGGTATTCTTTAAGGTATAGGACCAAAATTATTGTTCGTTACAATCATCAGCACAAACCCAATATACCCTCCCCACTAATGTGGTGTAGGGTATAATAAGAAACCCAAAGATCCTTACTGTAATAGTTTTCCAGATATACAATTAGTTACAATTCGCCATTTTTTCCGAATGTTAAATGAGATTTTAATGTAATCGATGAAAAATTAAAAAAAAATCTAATAGTTTATAAGTTATACGAAATCTTGCATTTAATTCTTATAGGAGGTGCCAAGCCACCATTGAAAGTCCGTGTCAAAGTTCTTCATGTAAAATTTGAAGATTCTAGATCTAGTAATTTCTCAGATATAGGAATTTTTCTATTTAATTCATATGGGGACTCACAGCCACCCAGATAAAAGTCCGCCCTTTTTTCTCTCAAAATGTTTACATGAATGTCAAAGTTCTTCTTGCAAAATTTGAAGAATATTTCTCTATTAGTTTTCCAGATAAACGAAAGCCCCCCATTGAACGTTCGTCCGTTATTCTCTGAATGTTCACATGAATGTCAACCAGTAATAAATTATGTACCTTCTGTTAATACCAGAAGGATTGACATAATCTGTATCAGAATTTAAACAAGTAAGAAGTTATAGTCGGGCGAGGTCGACTATATAATACCTTAAACCTTTATACGAATTAAATGTGATTTAGTTTTCTTAATAAAGCATTTAAGTTGAATTGTACTCAGATATAATTAAGCCATTTATTGTTTAATAAAACTGTGGATATTTAAGTAAAATTTTGATGGGGGCTTTTTATAGCGGCTAAGGTCAAATAAGGCCCTATAATTATAAAGTTCATCGGGGTTATCAAGACTAGTATAGAACTTGGTTTTGCAGCGTTTTGTCGAGATACGAGTATACTAAACATAATTATGAGCTTAAAATCAATATTTGGTGGGTTCAGTTGTATGGGGGCTAGGTGAAATAATAGACCGATGTTAACTACTTTGCAAAATTTTATTGACTTATCTCCAAAATTGCGACCTGTAGTTTGATTACAAGGTTTACAAGCCCTATTCGGAGGTACAGTTATGTGGGGGCTGGGTGAAATAATGGTCCGACCTTAACCATTTTCAATACGCTAATCCACAGAGACCATATTCGAAAATTTGCCCACTACTTGAGTAAGTCACAAAAAGGGCCACGTCACCCTGTAGTTCCAAAGTGCCACCGCGAAATAGGCCTAAAAGGAACATCAACTTTAAATAGTGTTTCAAAAAAAGAAAAGAAAGAAGGTGGTCCAACCAAATTTGTCAGAGTTTTTAATTAAAATAAAACTAGTTATACCCTACACCTCTTTAGTGGGTAGGGTATATTAGGTTTGTGCTAATGCTTACAACAAACAGTGATATTGGTGTTTCTGAGTCGAGTTAGCTATGTCCGTCCATCCCTTGTAAACCTTGTAATCAAACTACAGGTTGCAATTATAAAGATAATTTAGTGAAATTTGATATATTATTTACTATTGTGCCAGGGGCGAAGCCTATAGAATGTTTAAGATCGGACCATTATTTCTCCTAGCCTTCATACAACTGAATCCCCGAAGAGGCCTTGTAAACCTTGTAATCAAACTATAGATCGCAATTTTGGAGATAATTCAATTCAAAATTTGGCATCTTATATATAGTGCCATAGACGAAACCTATTGAAAATTGTTAATATCGGTCCATTATTTCACATAGCCTTCATACATCTGAACCCGACAAATGGGGCTTTTAAGTATATAATTATGTTTAATATACTTGTATCTCGATATAAATCTGCAAAACCATGTTCTTTACTAGCCTTGATGACTCTTATGAATTTTATAATTATAGGGCCTTATTTGACCCTAGACCCTATAAAAAGCCCCCTTCAAAATTTTACTTAAATGTCCCAATATTATTCAACAATAAATGGCATAAGTATATCTGAGAAAGGTACAATTCAGCTTAAATGCCTCAAAAAAATGCCGACAAAAAATTTGCGTCATTTAATAAAAGATTTTTATTAATTATAAACTATAAAACTGTGTACTCGAACGAGTCAAGTTGTAATAATCATACATTATAATGGCTGATAGTTTTGCCATTAATATTTCACTTGTTTTCTCTGCAGGAATTTCAAGACAATGACTTATATTTGGCTGTAGCTTATCTAAATACAAAATAATTGTAGATTCTGAATTTTTAGACTCGAATTTTTGGACAATATTGTTTTCTCTTAAAATCATATTCTTCTCGGCATTAGATTTAAAACCAGAAGGTAAATTTGCTTCCATTATAACCATGTTGGTGGTGATTTCATTTTGGATATTCGAATCGTAATGGTAAGTGAAACAAACTTCCAAATTCATTTCTTCATTATTTTTAAATATAGTTTTAGGTTGAATATTAAAATGTTGAAATTCTTCCATATTCAAAATATTATACTGATGATTGAGTTGCACCAATGAGGCACCATTACCCTCCATTTCGAAAGTAATATGACGTGTAGATTGTGGTAACTGAAAAATTAAAAAAAAATGTTCTTTAGGGAAACTTGTTAAACAGACCATGTAATTTAATAAATACCTCAATTACATGCAAATCTAGCAAAGAGTTGGAATTTACTCTGAACACATCCTTTGCCACTTCAGTGCCTTTCCGATCTTTGGCAAAATAAGAAATTTTTAAATTTACATTTTTAAGATTTTTGTATACATCAGAAAATTTCACTAAGGCTTCCATGCCCACGACAGTATCATAAGAAGACGTAAAACCTCCATTAGCATTACGTTGTTCTATCAGCCACTTTAAGATTGAAGTATAATCTCCGGGAGTTTCCAGCAGAGCCATTGCTGAGTACGATGTAATTTCAATATCATCGGCCAAGTTTTGATCATTTGCAGACCACCACTTGAGACCATTATGCTCTTTACAAAGTGGATTTAATTTGTTTATTAAAGATCGGGCACTGGGATGCTTAGCACGTTTAATAGCAGTTGCTATCAATGATAGTGCATAAATATCCTGGGTATTGTTCAAGTTTGAAGTTAGAAATTCTACTCCACTTTGTATATTCTTTGCATATTGCGTAGCATATTTCTAAAATTTAAAAAAGACATCAAAAATTTCTCATATATTTAGGAATTGATCAAAATCCTTTATATATTTACTTCATTTTCTAAAAAGGCCAACAGTATAAAAGCAGTAAGTCCATATGCATTTTTATGTTTTGGATTTAATAAATATCCTGTATAGGGAAACTCTCCATTGGATTTTTGTTGACCGGACAAATACTCCAAAGCTGAGTCAATTACTTTTGATTCAATCGATATAAATTGCGAAGCTTTAATAAAGTAACGCACCACATAGGCGGTTAACCAAGTATTGGGTTCTTCATCGGTTTCCATGCCAAAGACGCTGTAACCACCATTTTCATGACGAAATGACAATTGTTGTTGGTAAGCAACTTCAATTGATGAACGTAAACTTTCCACTAAACCCTTCTCTTTCGTAAATTTACCATTTGCTTTCAGATATTGCAAAATTAGGACTGGAGGTGCAAAATTGACCATATTTTGTTCACCACAGCCAGTGGGCATTTGTATTAGATCATTGAAATTCTCCACTGTGGGCACTAGATAATGGCCACCCACAGAAAATGTTATATAATCGGAATCGGGTACACTACCTAAGGGCTCTTTGATACTAAAAGATGATGATATTTTCTCCTCGCCCGGAATACTTAAATATGAAGCTTGATTAATTTGTTTAGGTACACCTTCTGGTTCAACTTTAAGTTTCTGCAGAACAGCATCCGTATACATGGAACTTGAGGCTGTAACTTTAAGACTTATTTCTCCTGTTTTTATGGGATATATAATAAATTTCACTGTCTTGGCTTTGTCTTCCGGCACTGTAATTACTTTCGTTTGTTGTTGATCATCATTTGATTTCTCAATTCCCTGTATTGTTGATTCCATAAAATCGAACTCTCCATCATTTTTATGTAGCATCACTTCTGTCTCAAGAGTCTGATTGGAATAATTAAATATTGTTACAGGTATCGTGACAATTTCACCACGTTTCACTGAGTTTGGTAGATTAAGTGATATGAAAAAGTTTTGTATAGTTGTAATATCTGTGGGTCCATTTACTATACCAAATCCTAAAATATCATTATTTGAAAATGCCGTTATGCGCCATGTAGTTATGGCATCCGGTATTTGAAGTGTTAATTTGGTATCAGTTTCGTTGCTGTAGGAGAAATGATTTTATATATTTTTATTTGAATGATTATTGAAATTAGGAAAAAATTACTTACATTAAAAAGTTATCAAATATCCAGGTTTCTGGAAATTTTTGACGGAAACGAAGTGAATATGGTCGCACAAACACTGGTTTCGATATTGATGTTAATAATTCATATGGATAATGAGCATTTGTTAACGTCACCAGTCCAGACGTTAAACCGGGATATATCATCGCCCATGGTAGTGGAGTATATGACATTTCATAACTCAATTCATTTATAATATCCATCCGACTTAAATCATATGAATTATCCAATAAATATACACCCAAATCCACTGCCAATATACCGACATACGATTTGGGTTGTGCATTTATAGTAATTGTAACATTTTCACCAGGTTTCACTTTTTTAGGTGTCGATAGAGAAATCTAATAATAGAACTAGTTAATGTGATATACTTTTTAAATAGTTAGCAGTTCAAAATTAATACCTGATTTTCGAATTCAAGGGGAAAACTCAAAAGCATTTCTTCATAGTGTAATTTGCCTTTGTGTACGTAATACACATAGATATAGGACCTGGGTATCATTTCAATGGAGGGCGTTATGGCAATGATATATGACTTTTGATTAGGTGGCACTTTAATGTATTCTGTATGTATCAGACTGGCATGACCCATTAACGTATACATCAAATAAGGAATGTTGAGGATCGAACTGACTTCAATTTGAACGGGTTTTCCAATTTTTAATCTAAAATGAATTAAACAATTTAACAATGATTTAAACTGTTATGGCATTAGCATATCATGGCAGTTTTACTCATATCTCCCTTATTTTTAGATCTACTAGCTTTTTAGCATTTTATCTGCAAATAAGGCTGATAGAATACTTCAAATTTTAAATATCTGCGGGCATCTGAAAACTGACTTCAAAATACAGACGGACGGACATGACTTAACTGACTCCACTCTATGTAAGGACTTGCAAAATATATGTACTTACTTCATAGGGCTGAAAAGTTATATTATAGATAAATACATATATTCAATATATTCTTACATTTTATCCACCAACTTAAGTCGACAATAGTATTCTCTGTTATTTAACATTAAATTTTCACTTGTGTAAATGTTGTATAATTTTGCCATGGAATCTTTGAATTTAAACAAATGCTGGGCATTTGGATCGTGTTCAAATTCAAATGTTACCACACCGTTTCGATCCAAAAACGATTCATACTTCTTATTACCATGCTCCATGATAACTGGCGTAGTGTGATCTAAAACCGCTGCTCCCGACCAATGTTTAACATAAACACTCAGGCGATATGGTTTATTATTTTCAAATTCTATTTCATTGTATGGTATATCAATTTTATATCGTTGATCATGTAAATTTATTTCTTTCATTTCTTCTTCAGTTCTACCCGTCTGATTATCGGTTAGTTTTGCCTTGACCTTTAGAGTTTTGGTGTGATTAAGTTTTGTTTCATTCTTAATATTGAACTCGACAAAACCTAAACTTTCTATAACAACATGTTTTGTTTGAAGGACCACTGAGCCATCTAACAATTCTACTGTAGCATTACCTTCTACATGTTTATCAAATGTATATTTTCCAAAGATTACAACTTTAATATAACCATCATGTAGAACAATATTGGACGGTGTCTTAAGATATACACTGAATTTTGGTAACATATAGTCTAATATGTGTATGGCTTTATAGTTGAAATAATCATATCTTCCACCTAGGACAGCTTTAATATCCCATTGGCCTAATATGGGATATTTGGAAATGTCCGGTAAAAACGCCATGTGTAAGAGTAATGTTATCAAATAGTTTAACACGATTTTTATCTTTATCCTAAAAAGAGGAATAAAACAATTTGTTTATATACATATATAACTGAATAGATATATCATAATATCCAGACGATACTTAAAACCGGTTTTCGGTTTCATTTTAACACAAAACTCACCCATATTTCTATGCTCACGGGATCGCTTATATTTAACGGTCTTGTATGTTCATCCAATATCAAAACTCGAAAATTAACTATATCTTGTGGTTTATAAATGGCCTTATCAGTTTGTATGTAAATTTTTGGACCATAATCTGGATAGGCGTATAAAATACTTTCATTTTTAAAAATCAAACCGGATAAGCCTTCTGCCTTTAATTTATAATCTCCAGGCATTAATTTCTTGGGGAAAAAGTCTATTAGCTGCGATTCGTATGGTTGTAAATTAATATCTTTAAACTCATTTAAATTGGGACCCTCAAGGCCAATACGCATAGAACATGGTCCACTGGCATCATGGAGAGCAGCAAAAACGGAATATTTACGATTGGATTTTATAACCCCGGGTGCATTTATGGTATAGTAACTAACAAATAAAGAAATTTTAATTTTTTTTAAATATAAAAAATTCTCAATAACATTTCTATATACGAAACCTTTCAGTATCTGCTGCTAAAGCAATACATTGTATCAGCAAGAATTGATAGAGCAAATGGCGTTTCATATTATAAATTTAATTATTTAAAACAAATATTTAATAATTATTTTAGCCGTTACTTTTTTAAAATCATTTCGTATTAGTAACTAAATTTAATGTTAAAAATAAAAAATATATCTGATATTTTAAAAACAATCCATGTATATATTTGATTAAATTATCATTAAGAAAATCCAGTTAATTACCTGTATATGTCGGGATATTCGAAATAAGTTATAATGTTTTTTTATTCACCATCAAAAAGTATGGTAATTTATTTATACCCTACACCACTTTAGTGGAGAGGATATCTTGGGTTTGTGCTAATGTTTGTAACACACTATAATATTGGTTCTATACCTAACTTAAAGTATACCAATCGGCTTAGAATCATTTTCTGAGTCTATAGTAGTCGAAACTGCAGGTCGCAACTTTGAAGATAATTCAATGGAATTAGGCACATGGTTAACATCGGTACATTATTTCACCTTACCCCACATAGAACGGAATTCGTCGAATAGAGCCTTTGTGTTCATAATTATTTAATTATTCGTCCTATACCCACCAATCGGCTTAAAATCGTTTTCTGAGTCGATTAAGCAATGTCCGTCTGGCTGGCTCGACTCAAAAAATATTATTTAGATAATAGCTCACTAAAGGTACAAAATTCAATTCATAAAACGCACATTCATAAAACTTTGGATAACTTTGACATATAAATTTGTTTGGTTCCTTTCTGATATCAAAGATTTCATATATTTTTTGCAAAATCGTTTATCTAGGTCTTATCGCGTCGCCATCTTTTAAAAAATCGTTTCGTCGCCATACCTTGGTCTGCTTTTTTTAATGTAGAGCATAATTTTGTATCGAATGGTACAATGGTAACATTATTGTATAAAAAAATTTCATATTTTTTAATATGTTACTCCTCTGATTTTTACATATTTTTTTTACCCAAGGTATTTTACCAAAGATGCTAAAAGTGCAAATGAATATATCATCCCCTGGCTTCATACAATATTCATACTAAGCCTCATTTTCAACCATGTTCCGGTTGATTAAGATTGTTTTTATTTCATGCGAAAGACTTTCGTCTAACTAGTCTTTCGACACTTTTCAACTCATAACGCTGGAAAGACACATTGATTCACATGTTAGGCTAGGACTGCATGATTCTTCCCGACTTTCAACTAGTCAAAATGCCTACCTTAAAGACCGATCTGCAGAGACAGCTCTAAATAAGGTCGTCCGAGTTATGGAAAGATTACTCGAACTGAAATAGTATACTTTGAGACCTTCTTAGATATAAAAGGTGCCTTCGACTTTCGTTTAAGTACTCTTTCATCTTTTCAGCAAGATCTTACTAATTAAAATGTTAAAAAATTTAATAGCAACTAAATTAGAATTGTTACGGCAAGTCAAGTCCAATCAAATGGAACAAGGCACACCACATGACGGAGTAATCTCTACACTACTTTGGCACATTCCTTAAACTCGATTTTTATTGAACTGCACAACAGAGGGACAAAGGTTGATACTGGTACCTGTTATATTTCCAGACGAGATAAATGACATAATAGCAAACGCTTTGGTGTTACTTAAAAACAGATAGCGATCAAGCATACATATCTATACAGTGAGGTTTAACACATCTGGGTGTCGGAGGTAAAGAACAGACCTACTATCACCAAACAACCATTCGACTATATTACACCACACATGGACTTTGATAGATTTTTTAATGTCAGAATTCCTCCTAAGAGCGAATGGTATGGGATACACCAACCAAGTGAAAATATCACCAGAATCTTTACAAATAGTTCTAAGATGTTGGCCCTGGTGTCTTCTGTGAAGAAGCTAAGATAAGTCAATCCCAGGGTACGATCTCAATATTCTTGGCTACATAGGAATTTTTGTCGACAGTCAAACGGCGCTTCTTTCCCTTAACTCATACACCACCATTTCCCTATTAGTCAGACAATGTAAGAAGGATCTGTTACCTATCTTACATTACTCTAGTTTGGGCGCCTGCGCATATAGACTACTATCGAAATGAACAGGAAGAGGAGCTTGCCGTAACGAGATCAATAAGTAATATCGCAGTTGCAAAGACAAGCGAAAATTTGAAACGGTCTTCCATCTTCTCTATTAATACTCTAGCCGCTATGAGAAACAGTTTTTCTTGCAGTTACTTCGTATCCAATTATGGAGAAATATCTGTTTCTAAACTTAATGACATATAGAGATTTCTCACGGCAACAGGTTAGATCTAATATCAAACCATACAACATCTGACGAGTAAAGTGGTCCTGTCAAAACAGAGTCCCTTCGACTCTACTTGGCTGTTTGTATGCAGTATATATCACCTTAACAAACCAACCACACCTTAATAAAACTGGTTTTTATTAACACGACTAATTATTTACAGCAATTGTTGGGATAGAACAAGTTAAACAATAAATGAAATTAATATATACAGAACCAATCATATAAATAATAACCTTCAAATTTAAAATTCGTGATATTAATTACGAGATAATTCAGACATTTTGCTAAAAACTTTTAAAACATGTTGATCAAAGAATAAGCAGCTGTTTTGTAAGGTCGCCGCGAACATCTGTCCGATATTATTATACCCATCATTGTAAAATTTTTCATACTTTCAGTTTCATTTACCCAAAAAAAAAAATCGTTTCAAACTTTATTTACAAACTATAAAATTTTGTATTCGAACGACTTAAGTTATAATAATCATACATTATAATTGCAGCCGGTTTTGGCATTAATATTTCATTGGTTCTATCTGCAAAAATTTCTAGACAGTGATTACTCTTCGACTGTAATTTATCTAAATATAAAATAATTTTAGATTCTGAATTTTTAGAATCGATTTTTTGGACAATATTGTTTTCTCTTAAAACCATTTCCTTCTCTGCATTAGTTTTGAAACCGGAGGGTAAATTTGCTTCCATTATAATCATGTTGGTGGTGATTTCATTTAGCATATTCGAATCGTCATGATAAGTGAAACAAACTTCCAAATTCATTTCTTCATCATTTTTAAATATTGTTTTAGGTTGAATATCAAAATGTTTAAATTCTTCCATATTTAAAATATTATACTGATGATTGAGTTGCACCAATGAGGCACCATTACCCTCCATTTCGAAAGTAATATGACGTGTAGATTGTGGTAACTGAAAAATTAAATAAAAATTTCTTTAGGGAAACTTGATAAACAGACCATGTAATTTAATAAATACCTCAATTACATGCAAATCTAGCAAAGTGTTGGAATTTACTCTGAACACATCCTTTGCCACTTCAGTGCCATTCCGATCTGTGGCACTATAAGAAATCTTTAAATTTACATTTTTAAGATTTTTATATACATCAGAAAACTTCACTAAGGCTTCCATGCCCACGACAGTATCATAAGAAGACGTAAAACCTCCATTAGCATTACGTTGTTCTATCAGCCACTTTAAGATTGAAGTATGATCTCCGGGAGTTTCCAGCAGAGCCATTGCTGAGTACGATGTAATTTCAATATCATCGGCCAAGTTTTGATCATTTGCCGACCACCACTTGAGACCGTTATGCTCTTTACAAAGTGGATTTAATTTGTTTATTAAAGATCGGGCACTGGGATGCTTAGCACGTTTAATAGCAGTTGCTATCAATGATAAGGCATAAATATCCTGGGTGTTGTTCAAGTTTGAAGTTAGGAATTCTACTCCACTTTGTATATTCTTTGCATATTGCGTAGCATATTTCTGAAATTTAAAAAAGACATAAAAAATTTCTCATATATTTAGGAATTGATCAAAATCATTTATATATTTACTTCATTTTCTAAAAACGCCAACAGTATAAAAGCAGTAAGTCCATATGCATTTTTATGTTTTGGATTTAATAAATATCCTGTATAGGGAAACTCTCCATTGGATTTTTGTTGACCGGACAAATATTCCAAAGCTGAGTCAATTACTTTTGTTTCAATCGATATAAATTGCGAAGCTTTAATAAAGTAACGCACCACATAGGCGGTTAACCAAGTATTGGGTTCTTCATCGGTTTCCATGCCAAAGACGCTGTAACCACCATTTTCATGACGAAATGACAATTGTTGTTGGTAAGCAACTTCAATTGATGAACGTAAACTTTCCACTAAACCCTTCTCTTTCGTTAGTTTGTCATTTGCTTTAAGATATTGTAAAATTAAGATTTCAGGAGCAAAATTGACCATATTTTGTTCACCACAGCCAGTGGGCATTTGTATTAGATCATTGAAATTCTCCACTGTGGGCACTAGATAATGACCACCCACAGAAAATGTTATATAATCGGAATCGGGTACACTATCTAAGGGCTCTTTGATACTAAAAGATGATGATATTTTCTCCCCGGCCGGAATACTTAAATATGAAGCTTGATTAATTTGTTTAGGTACACCTTCTGGTTCAACTTTAAGTTTCTGCAGAACAGCATCCGAATTCATGGAACTTGAGGCTGTAACTTTAAGACTTATTTCTCCTGTTTTTATGGGATATATAATAAATTTCACTGTCTTGGCTTTGTCCTCCGGCACTGTAATTAATTTCATTTGTTGTTGATCATCATTTGATTTCTCAACACCCTGTATTGTTGATTCCATAAAATCAAACTCTCCATCATTGTTGTGTAGCATTACTTCTGTGTCAAGTGTCTGATTAGAATAATTATATATTGTTACAGGTATCGTGACAATTTCACCACGTTTCACTGAGTTTGGTAGATTAAGCGATATGAAAAAGTTTTGTATGGTTGTAATATCTGTGGGTCCATTTACTATACCAAATCCTAAAATATCATTATTTGAAAATGCCGTTATGCGCCATGTAGTTATGGCATCCGGTATTTGAAGTGTTAATTTGGTATCGGTTTCGTTGCTGTAGCGAAAGTGTTTTGATATTTTCAATTTAGAAATTATTAAAGAAAAATTACTTACATTAAAAAGTTATCAAATATCCAGGTCTCTGGAAATTTTTGACGAAAACGAAGTGAATATGGTTTTTGAATTACTGGTGACACTCTGACTGTCAACATTTCAAATGGATAATGAGCATTTGTTAAAGTCACCAGTCCAGACGTTAAACCGGGATATACCAAAGCCGGTATGGGAGTATATGAAATTTCATGATTCAACTCATCCAGAATGTCGTTCCTATCTAAGTCGTATGAATTATCCAATAAATATACAGCCAAATCCACTGCCAATATACTGACATACGACTTGGGTTGTGCATTTATAGCAATTGTTACCTCTGAACCAGGCTTGACTTTTTTAGGTGCTGACAGTGTAATCTATTAATGGAACTAATTACTGATATGTACTTTTAAATTGTTAATGGTTCTAAAATAATACCTGATTTTCGAATTCATGGGGAAATCTCAAGAGCATCTCTTCATAATGTAAATTACCTTTGTGAACGTAATACACATAAATAAAGGAACTGGGTATCATTTCAATTGTGGGTGTAATAGTAATGATATGTGACTTTTGATTGGGTGGTACTTTTATATGCTGCGTTCTTATGAGACTTGCATGACCCATTATCGTGTACATCAAATAAGGCAGGTTGACAATAGAGCTGACCTCAATTTGAACAGGTTTTCCAAGTTTAAGTCTGAAATTAAATGATTTATTAAAAGTTCTTTAAATCTTAAACTTATTCTTACTTTTGATCTAGCAGCTTAAGACGACAATAGTATTCTCTGTTATTTAACATTAAATTTTCACTTGTGTAAATGTTGTATAATTCTTCTTTGGAATCTTTGAATTTAAACAAATGATTGGCATTTGGATCGTGTTCAAATTCAAATGTTGCTACACCGTTTTCATCCAAAAATGATTCATACTTTTTACTGCCATGCTCCATGATAACTGGCGTAGTGTGATCTAAAACTGCTGCTCCCGACCAATGTTTAACATAAACACTCAGGCGATAAGGTTTATTATTTTCAAATTCTATTTCCTCATATGGTATATCAATATTATATCGTTGATTATGTAAATTTATATTTTTCTTTTCTTCCTCAGTTCTACCCGTCTGCTTATCGGTTAGTTTTGCCTCGACCTTTAGAGTGTTGGTATCATTAAGATTCGTTTCATTCTTAATATTGAACTCGACAAAACTTAAATTTTCTATATCAATATGTTTGGTTTGTAGAAGTACGTCATCATTCCATAATTCCACTGTATCATTACCTTCTACATGTTTGTCAAATGTATATTTTCCAAAGATCACTACTTTAATATAACCATCCTCTAGGACAACATTCGTTGGAGTTTTAAGGTATACACTGAATTTGGGTAAAACGTAGTCTAAAATTGTTATGCTTTTAAAGTGGGAATAATCGTATTTTCCACCTAGAACTGCTTTAATATCCCATTGACCTAATAAGGGATATTTGGACAATTTGAAATATCCGGTAAAAACGCCATGTGTAAGCGTTATGTTATTAAATAGTTTAACGCGATTTTTCTCCGCATCCTAAAATATAGTATAAAGAAAATTTATTAGTTACATATAAAACCGAATAGATATATGATATATCCAGACGATATATAAAACCAATAAGTCTTTTCGATTTTATTTTAACATAAAACTCACCAATATTTCTATGCTTACGGGATCGCTTATATTTAACGGTCTTGTATGTTCATCCAAAATCAAAACTCGAAAATTAACTATATCTTGTGGTTTATAAATGGCCTTATCAGTTTGTATGTAAATTTTTGGACCATACTCTGGATAAGCGTTTAAAGTACTTTCGTTTTTAAAAATCAAACCGGATAAGCCTTCAGCTTTTAGTTTATAAATTCCATGTAAAAGTTTTTTGGGTAAAAAATCTATTAATTGCGTTTCGTATGGTTTTAAATTTACATCTTTAAACTCATTCAAACTGGGTCCCTCGATGGCAATACGTATAGAACATGGTCCACTGGCGTCATGGAGAGCAACAAAAACGGAATATTTACGATTTGATTTTATAACACCGGGTGCATTAATGGAGTAGTAACTGTTAAATTGAATTTTGCAAATTAAAACATAATCCAACTAAATATACCAAATACGATACCTTTCAGCATTTACAGCTAAAGCTATACATTGCATTAGTAGGATTTTATCAAGTAAATGGCGTTTCATATTTAACTTAATTTTTTTTTTTTTTTTTGAAACAAATATATAATAATTATTTAAGCCGTTTCTAAAGACTGTTTATTATCATTTCGATTAAATAACTAAACTTATTGACAGAAACAAAGAAAGTGTCTGATGATTAAAAAAAAAGCAATGCAGGTAAATATTTAATTAAACAAATATATCGAGATCTTCTGAATCAGTTATCATGTTTTAAAACCTACCTACCTATAAAATGTGTGATCGTATGTTTTGACATTGTGTTTGTAACTCTATCGCTCCATTGTTTAAAACAAGTTCTAAGACCACTAAAAATTTTACCAGATTTCATGAGCTTCATTTCATATTTGATGCAAGCCCCACATTCTCAAATGCTCATGGCAATATCAATATAATACAATTCTAGTAAACGATTAAATCGCGCTAATAACTAAAGACCTCGCTTTATTCTAATCAAATTAAACAGGTTTTTAAATATTCACACGACTAGTCATTTACACTAATTGTCTGAAAAGAACATGTCAAATAATAAACAAAATCAATACACTGAGACAATCGAATAGTTAAAAGACTTTAAATTTTAAAATTGCACAGTGGTATGGAAGGAAAGAGGAAAATAATTCTGTTACTTTTAATAGGATTAGTTTCTTTTGAATCACATTTTCACATGCTGAAATAATGTCGAGTTTAAATATCAAATCACGTGGTGTATCTACAAAGGCCACGGCCTTGGTATGTACAATTTTTTAAAACGATCATATTACTTTGTTATATAGAATCTCTTCATAATGCATGATGAAGAGATAAGGGAAAATGAAAAATCCTTTCCCTGGAATTCTATATTAGCCATGCAATACTCTATTGAAGACCCAGAAACATCAATTACCTAATTAATCAGCTGCCAAGCAGAAGCCTAAAACATAAGGGAATGCGTAAATTGATTAATAAGAGAAGTCCACTGAGCCATATCAGATGATAAAGTTAAATTTAAAATCGTATACTCTCCCAATGTCTAATTTTACATCACATGAGTGCCAGACCACTCGGGAGTAATCGGCAACAAAATAGTGAATATTCACTTCCTAATAACTTTCAAAAAGAGAACATTAAAATTATTTCCTGAGAATGACTTTGGAATCAAATAAAAAAGAACATCCCTCCTAAAACAAGCCTATGTTGAAATCATAACTTCTTCAGTTGTTTTTCAGTACTTCTATGGAGTAAATTTTATTTCTTTTTCGCTGGGTTTGAATGGTTGCTTAAAGTAGTAGTTCACTACACGCGAACAAACAAGTAGTGTCGAAGAGACTCTGTTTTAACCGAACCACTCCGCTCGTCAGATGTAGTATTGCATAGTATAAGAACCATATCAGACATCCTATTAGAAATCTCACGGTATCCAGATATATCACCATGGTTATATATGAAGTAATTTTTAAGAGAACAGTTTCTTTCAGCGAAAAAAGCTTAACATTTGCAGTGAAGGGGGAAGACCATTTTCCCTTTTTCCCTGTCGTTACAACTGCAACAGTGTTCATTGAATAGTAGCCCAAGCCGACTTGCATGTCTGCCTATAACCCAGTGTCCTGTTATTATCAGTCTCGATATAGCCCGTCAACTTCGATTTATAAGTTTTTTGCGTTTCTCATTGAAGGATGGACACAAAATCTTGGCCCCTTTACATGCATCTAGGTTATTCCACCTATATTCAGCCTTTTGAAGATATAATCTAAGGATACTACTCTGGATAAAAACTAACAGGGTTGCTACTGGATCAGCGTTGGTAATATCAAGAGCATATCTCGTTCTGGCAAGCATAACTGCTTGTTAATTTCCATAAAGTCCCTTTACACAGGGACCTAAACAAGAGAAATGTCAGACGTATTTATAAACTAGTAATGGGCGTAACGGGGACCTTTATAAGTTAGAGAGATTTGTGCTGGTACATAACTTATTTGTTTAGATTTTCATCGTTATACTTGTTCTTCTTTTAAAACAGGAATGAGATTTAACGTCATGTTCTAAAGGGGACCTCATTTGAGGGGTACTGTCAAATTTAGACCGATCGACTTAAAATTTGGTAAAGAGAATTTGGCTCATAAGAAACTTACTAATGTTGAGGTAGGAATGTCCGTTAATGTCGTTTTCTGAAAGGGACTTTATATGGCGGTTAGATATTTAAGCTGTTTTTCGCGGGGCCACTTGTATGGGGGCTCTCCGAAAACGTACAACTAACATATTCAATATCAAAACAAGTAAGTATATATAGTAGGGCCTGACCGAACATATGATACCCTACCAGTTAATAGTAAGTAAAAATGTGGATTATTTTTTAATAATAAAGCCTTTAAATGGTTTTTAGCTTTAATTCCTATTTGCGTTTATTGATTTCTAAATCATTTCTGAAGGGGACTTTGTCAAATGCCGCCCGATCATTACGATAACATTCAGTCTTACACAAAACTAAGTTGTACTAATTTTGGTAGAATTACTAGACTATATGACATTATTATGGACTCAAAAACCCTTTTTGGGGGATACGGTTGTAAGGTAAAATAATGAACCGATTTTAACCATTTTCAAAAGGCTTCTTTTTTTTGGCCTGAAGTTTTATCAATTGCGACCTATAGTTTGATTACAAGGTTTACATGGACAGACAGACGGACGGATATAGCTAAATCGATTCAGAAAACGATTCTGAGCCGATTGGAATACTTTAAGGTGGGTATAGAATTAATATTTCAATGTGTAACATACATCAGCACAAACCCAACATACTCTTCCTACAAAAGTGGTGTAGGGCATAAAACATGCATTTGTGGAAAATTTAGCTCCCTAGCTCTTTCCGTTCCGAATCAGACAGACGGACGGAAATGGCTACAAACTGAATGACACCATCTTTTTGAGATAAGAAAAAACACTTTTAATTTATATTTCAACATTATAAAATTGTGTATTAGAACGACTTAAATTATAATAATCATAAACAATTATAGCAGCAGGTTTTGGTTTAATTACATCACTTATTTTTTCGGCTGCAACTTTCAAACAATTCTCAACATTTGCCAACAAATTATCGAAATATAAAATTATTGTGGAATCGGAATTTTTCGATTCGATTCTTTGTATGGATTCATTGTCGTCAATATCGAATTCCGTTGCGGCATCTGAACGAAAACCTGAAGGTAAATTTACTTCCATTATAACCATATTAGTTTTAGTATTTGTCAATTCTGAGGGCATTTGATAAGTAAAACAAATTTCTAACTCCAATTCATGAGGATTTAGCAATTTTACTTTGGGATTTATTAGAAAGTGACGAAACTGAGTTACTTCAATTATGTTGTATTGATAGGAAAGCTGTATTAGAGATTGTCCAGTACCTTTAACCTCGAAACTTATATGACGCGTGGATTTGGGTAACTGAAATCCAAAGTAAATAATTATTGATTGTTATAGAAGAAACGAAAACTTTTACCTCATGTTGTTGTAATATTAGAGCATTATCCGGTTCCACTTTAAAATCTCTGTACTGCATATCAATTCCTTCTTGATCTTGCGCATGATAACGTACAGTCAAATTAACGTTATTAAGATTTTTATATTTTTCAGAAAATTTCACCAATGCCTGAAGACCCACCACCGTATCCTGTGTCGACTTAAAACCACCTTGAGCATTACGTTGTTGTATTAACCATTTTAGTATGGGACTATGATCGCCTGGTGTTTCCACTAGGGCCATTAGAGCATAAGCTGTTATCTCAACATCATTTGCTGTATTTCTATCACCACCCGACCACCACATGAGACCATTGACATCGGTTTTACTTTGTTGTTTTAATTTCTCTATGACACTATCAGCGTTATTATTTTTGGCCATTTTCAGAGCACACGCCACAATGGAAAGAGCATAGACGTCTTTAATATGATTTAAATTAAAATTGAGAAACTCTAAACCTTTTTGAATGGTATTTTGATATTTAAGAGCATATTTCTGAAAATGTATAAGAAGTTTTATTGAAAATATTAATATGATTTTGAATCTGGCATCATTGCGTATAATCAAGATTAATCTCGAATTAATATTTTAAATTTTAAGAAATCGGGATCTATTTTTTATGCAGAATAGGATGGACAATTTTTATACGTTCGGAACGGATCGATCGACAATGTCCCAAGTGGTCTTAGACTTACTTTAAGTTTGCAACAACGTTATATATATGAGATTCGACAAAGCCTCGATACTTACACGATCTTCCAAAAAGCTCAACAACACAAATGCCGTTAGTCCATATTGATTCTGATGTGTGGGACTAAATAGATAACCCTTACGTAGAAATGCTCCGTTTGGCACTTGTTGATTCGCCAAATAATCCAAATCCTTTTCTATAATACGCGTTTCAACGGGAGCAATTCTGGCGGATTTTATGAGAAAACGTACAACATACGCCGTAAGCCAAGTACTGGGCTCACGGTCTGATCTCTCACCAAAAACACTATAACCACCATTTGTATGACGAAACGATAACTGTTGTTGATAACCCATATCGATAAATGAGCGCAGTTTTCTGACCAGCTCCTTTTCCTTTCCCAATTTACCGTTGATCTTTAGGTAATGTAATATTAAAATATTGGGAGCCAAGTTCACCATATTCTGTTCACCACAACCCGAGGGTAAATTAACTAAATCTTGCAAATTATCTAAAGTTGGCACTAAGTAATCACCACCTACCGATAAAGTGATATATTCTGAATCGGGAACTTTTTCCTCGGGAAATAGCAGCAAAAAGAATGATGAAAGCGTTCCATCGGGTGGCACACTTAAGTACATGGCTTTATTGTGATATTTTATTACACCTTCTGGTTCCACTTTAAGTTTTTTCACAATAGCATCGGTAAATAGAGAATTCGTGGCAGAAATTTTTAGGTCTATTTCACCCAATTGTATGGGATTTATATAAAATGTAACAGTTTTACCACCTTCTGCCGAAACCAGCAATTGCTTTATTTGTTTTCGATCATCTTCGGATTTCTCGGCTTCCTGTAAATTTGATTCCATAAAATAGAACTCTTGATTATCATTATACATAACAATTTCAGTGTCCAGAGATTGTTCATGATAATTGAAAATTATTATGGGTATAGCAACAATTTCACCACGTTTTACAGAGTATGGTAAGTTAAGGGTTATGAAAAATGACTTAATGGTGGTAATATCAGTGGGTTCATTGACTATACCAAATCCCTTAATATCATTATTTGAAAATGCCGTAATACGCCAAGTAGTTATAGTATCGGGTATTTGTAAAGTTAACTGGGTACTGCTGTCATGACTGAAATATTAAAGAGAAGATTTAGAAATACACATTTTCAGTATAAGGGTCCATTATTACATTTCCAAATTTTGAAAGATCCATGTTTCCGGAAATTTACTACGAAACTTAGGAGGAAAACTGCTAGCAGGTCTAAACTCAGTGCCGGCTGTAAAAAAGTTAAGAAATATTCACTGTTACAGGATTTTTTTAAGAAACAACTTACGAAGAGTACTAGAGTATGGATAATGTGCATTGGTTAAGGTTATTAGGCCGGATATAATACCCGGATATATGACTACTGCTCTATTCGTATACGATAGATCATTGGCCAATTCTAAAAGTATTTCATGTTTTTTCAAATCATAACTCGGGTCCAGTAGAAAAACACTTAAATCTACTGCCAATATACTAACATATGAGTTGGGTTCAGCTTTTATTTCGATTGTAACCTCTTTGCCAGGTACTACTTCTGTGGCAGCTAAAAGTGATATCTGTTATAAAGCTGTAGTTTAATTCTATTCATATCACTGGAGAATTTTCTTATCTTTACCTGATTTTCAAATTCATGAGGAAATTTAAGCTCTAATTCCTCATATCTTAAGTTGCCATTTTGTATATAGTGAACATATATAAACGATGTGGGTATCATTTCAATGGATGGTGTTATGCGAATAATAAATGATTTTTGATTTGCTGCTACCTTGATCAGTTCCATGTGTACAATCGTTGCATGACCCATTATTGTATACACAAAATAGGGTATCTTTTCGATGGAACTTATTTCGATTTCAATAGTTTTACCTAGACGTGGACTGAGATAGATTTTTAAACGATTATTAAATAAAAATGAATGGAAAAATTTGAGATTCTCGAACTAGAGTTTGATTTGAGTTGCGCTGCATTTGTATCTGACTTTAGAATTTCTACTTTTGTTAGACTCGAAAATATCTCAAAAAGATCCAAAAAATTTTAGACCCTCGGACTATAGTTTCATTGGAGCGTGCGCACAAACGGACGGCCGGACAGACGGGCATAGCAAAATCGACTGAGAAAGTGATTCTAAGCCAATTGGTATACTTTAAGTTGGGTCTAGCTAGGACCAATATTTTTGCAGCACAAACGCATAATACCCTCCCCACTATAGTGGTGTAGGGTAAAAGCTCGAACTTAATTCAGATTCAGCGAAGATCAAACCTTTGGAAAAGTTTACTCTGATTTAAAGACTATTTATACCCTACACCACTTTAGTGGGGAGGGTATATCGGGCTTCCGCTGATGTTTGTAACGCACAATAATATTGGTCCTATACCCACCATAAAGTATACCAATTGGAATCATCATTCATCAGAATCATTTTAGGAGTCAATTTAGCTATGTCCGTCCGTCCATAATAAATCTACAGATCGTAATTTTGAAAATAATTTAATGAAATTCGAAGACCTAGCCTCCAATTTTGGAGATAATTCAATGAAATTTAATTTGGCATATGGTTAACATCGGTCTTTAATATACTCGTATCTCGACAAAAACCTGCAAAACCAAGTTCCATACAAGCTTTGATGATTCTCATGAACTTTAGTATTATAGGGACTCATTGGACCCTAGCCCCTATAAAAAGTCCCATTCAAAATTTGACTTAAATGTCCACAATTTTGTTCAACAATAATGTGGCTTAAGTATATCTGAGGCAGGGCGTAATTTAACTTAAATGCTTTATTAAGAAAACTAAATTCGACTTCATTTTTGTAAATGGTATGATCGGCTTCGCCCGACTATAATATCTTAATTATTACTTTGTCTGCATTAATAATTATATAAACTTACCCTTCTCCAAGCAATTTCAAACGACAATAGTATTCAGTCTCGTTAAGCTTTAAACTTTCATGCGACAAAATATTCGGGAATTTTTCTTGTGAATCTTTATATGTAAATAAATGATCCGACATAGATTTATGATCAAAATCAAACGATGCCACCCCAAAACCATCTAAATACGATTCATATAGTTTATTGCCATGTTTCATTACAACCTTTGTCTCACGATCCAATACAGCTGCACCCGACCAATGCTCAACATGAGCTTTCAAACGATATGGTTTATTATTACGAAATTCGATTTCTTCTTTTGGTATTCTAATATTATATTTTTGATTTTTTATATTCACATAACGTTTTTCACTTTGCATTATGCCCGTTAAATTTTCGGTAAATTGTACTTCTATTTTAAAACTTTTATAATCTTTTGTTGTATCAAAATGAAACTCTACAAATCCTACACTTTCCACCTCGAGTTGTTTTGTTTCCAGAAGTTTGCCATTCCAGTTATCCCATAATTCAATTCTGGCATATCCTGCCACATATTTGTCGTAAGTATATTTACCATAAAAGCCAACTTTAAGACTACCATCTTCACGTAATATATTTTCGGGAGATTTTATGTGAATACTGAATTTTGGTAAAACATATTTTTGAACTGTTATGGTTTTGTAATGGGAGTAAGCATATTTTCCGCTTATTATAACTTTAATTTTCCAAAGACCTAAAACTGGATATTCAGATAGGGGAAATTGTCCTGTATATACACCTTTTTGAAGCGATATGTCTTTAAATTGTTTGACACGATTATCAAGATTATCCTGGAAAACAAGAGACAATTTTCAGTTAACTAATCATTCAAGATTGAAAATGCTCCATTATTTCTCTTTTTTCAAACTTTTCCAATAGTTAAAAGATTGTCAGAGATGGAAAGATGCCCAGCAAAAATTAGGTAATAACTTTCAATTGTAATTACTTACCTAACAACATACTTTTCAATGACTACTACATATCGTCTGGATTACATACAGGTGGTCTTATAAAGACTTACTAATAATGTGTCATATAAATACTTACTAATTCATTAGTCATTTTATTCGTGAAGCTATAGATGCTGTATACTTTTTTCTTGAGATTTAAAACGACTACTTTTTATTATTACTTGTGGTAAGTACTTGCCTTCAATGACATCACCGTGTTCAATAATGACTTAAAATGCTTTTGTGTAAGTAAATTTTAGCATTTTAACCCCTTATATGATAATGAAAGTTTTTGCTAGGTAGAAATAGAGTTTAAAATCATTAGTTTTTTTTACTCACCAATATCTCAATACGTATGGGTTCCTTTATTTTTAAAGGTCTTGTATGTTCATCCAATATTACAACACGAAATTGTACCAAATCTTTTGGTTTATAAATCGCCTTATCAGTTTGTATATAAATATGTGGACCATAATCGGACTGTACGTTTAAAATACTTTCATTTTTAAAAATCAAACCCGAAATACCTTCCGCTTTTAATTTGTATTCACCTGGCGATAGTTTATGTGGCATAAACTCTATTAGTTTCGATTCAAGCGGATTCACATAAACATCTTTGGTCTCGTTAAATGATAAACCCTCAATGGTCACACGCATCGTACAGGGCTCATCGGCATTATGTAGTGTTACTGTTACGGGATATTTACGATTCGATTTAATTGTACCCGGTGCGATTATAGTATAATAACTAAAAATGGAACGATGTATATAGTTTAAATTAATTATGTAATTTATTTTTAGAATAAAAACAAAATCTAGTGGTAGCACGTGACTTAAATTTAACACCTTTTACTGATGACAACTGTTAAAAGTTGTACGAATATAAAGGAGTATTGAAGAAGCCAAACTGGTTTCATATTTATTAGGTTTTCTAAATGCTACGTCTTGACGATTTTAATAAACATTTCGTACTGAATTAATTTATTCTTTTGAAAACGGTTTTTTTTTTCGTATCTGATAATAATAAAACAATACATACGTATAAACATATATATGTATATAGGTGGGTTTAAATAAAAACAAACACATATAGCTTATCATGAATATGTATCACTGGGTCAAAGAAAATTATTTTAAAATAATTTTAATTTTTATTTCTAAAGGGCTTTGGTCGGTCATAATTTTATGCACAATTTCTCATTAAAAGACATTTTTATACTCACTGTTAAAAAAGGTATATTGATTTAGTCATTCTATTTGTAACACATCGAATTATTGCTCAAGGAGTAACAGTTCATAATTGATCCTTCGCTTCGGTCTACGGTACTATAAAAGATCATATGCCAAATTTCACTGAATTATCTCCAAAATTGCGACCTGTAGTTTGATTATAAGGTTTACAAGCACTATTAGGTTGTTCAGTTGTATGGGGGCTGGGTGAAATAATGGACCGATCGTAACCATTTTCAAAAAGCTTCGTCCCTGGGACAATGTACCAAATTTCACTGAATTAACCTCAAAATTGCGACCTGTAGTTTGATTACAAAGTTTACATGTACATACAGACAGACAGACGGACGGACTTTAAGGTGGGTATAGGACCAATATTAGTGTGCGTTACAAACATCAGCACAAACCCAATATACTCCCTCTTTAGAAACATAAATCTCTGAACTAAATTGTATGATTATCGGTACGAAATTGTTCTAATTTTCCATAAAAGTTTTACTTCTAAAATTCGATCAGTTCATAATGGATCTACATAAATATTTGGTATTTATAAACGCTTCGAATGGTTTAGTATGATAATTATTTAAACTAACTTCAATCTTTAAATGTAAAAGATATTGATCCATAATGGATCCAACTCTCTATTGAACTGCTATTCCGTAAGTTATTCTAAAGTTCATAATAGTAAAGAATAATTGTAAATTGCTATTGGTGTAATCTGATACTATTTCTGATAAAAATTCACCAATAACGCCAATAGAAGTGAAAATTTTGTTCCCTTCAAATTTTCATTTCCCTCTAAGGGATAATTGCTATCGTGAACTTCTTGTGGACAATTCATTCACAATAGTTGATTTTGTATGGAACAGCTGTTCAATGTTTACAAAATTTCATCAACAAATTTCACAACAGAGGATTTTTTTCACGACCATAAAGTTAGTAAACCAAAAAAGTGAAAAAGGAACATATTTCACGTGAAATGATAATTGGCGATAAGGGTGGTTAGTTAACACTAAATGGTTGGCAAGATTTTCGTGAAAAAGTTTTCTTTAACAAAATTTGTGATCTTTAGACCGATAAGCCTATGGGAACTCCTATAGTGGGCTCCAGATAGAAGGATGTATTAAAAATTCAACGACGTATATTTATGATGCTTTAAGTTTCCTTCCGTCCAAACATTGTCATTAAGTATGTTAAACGGAAACTCCCGATTTCCGAAAATTATCAGATGTTGCCGAAATTTGGGATTTTTAAAAAGGAAACATTACTGTTGCATTATGCAACTATATTAAAAATTGATCCTAAAATTTTCTTTGATCCGGCCCTACTATCTATGTTCCACCTCTTTCGATTTTATTATGATCTTACAGGCAATACAAAGGACATCCAGGACCCGAGTATAGTAAGTTGTTCACATGGTAATACACTGCCTGCAATACATAACCTATAATTTCTGTACGAGATAAAGTAAATGTTGAGCAACTATGGTCAGAGCTTTTATACATATATCAAGCATTTACATATATCGGCGTCAGCCATGTACATATATAAAGTGTTTCTTATAAACACGAGAAAGTGGCTAGTAGTCGTCTTTAGCTTTCCTTATGGTTAGAAATTAACTACTTGAGGTCAGGCCAAAACGGCAGGCTTTCACATAGAATATAAATCTCTTCACAAACTATATATGTATGTAGCATACATGGGAATTTTTCATTAAGCATTAAAATTTCATTACCATTTATAAAAAAAATTGTAATGAAAAATATTTTAAGTACCATTTAATGAAAATTATATTTTTTTCATTATAACTTTTTTTGATAATGGTAATGAATTTGATAATGAATTTTCAAAAACAAATTTAATTAGTATTTATAATTGTCGAAAAATATATTAAGGAAAATTTTTCGAAGATTCGAGGTTTGAAAGCTTTTAAAACCAGTTTTCGTAGCCCAAATTGGCTGAAATTTTGCAGTCATAAGTACATCTGATGACAATACAATAATATGTTCGAATATTCAAAATTAAGTTCGAAATTTCGAAGTTATTTTCGAAATTTTTTTTATGTTTTTAAATTAATCTCTGTGTCATAAAAACCTAAAAAAAATTTCAAAAATTCGAACTCGTGTTCGAAAAATTTTTAAAGCTGTTAAAACTAGTTTTTCTAATCCGAATGTGAAGAAATTTGCCATACATGATTTCACCTAATGACAATACATCGGATATTCGAAATTAATTTCGAAATTAGAACTAATGTTCGAACATTTTTAAAATCCATTGAATAATGGTAATGAAAATTTATTTTTAAAAAATTACTAATGAAATCGTTTCATTAAAAACCATTACCATTAGACAAAATAATGCTAATGAAATCGTCAATTAATTAATCGATATAATTAACTACTCCCATGTATGGTATGTAGGGTAGAGGGGGGATCATTCACCATTTGGGGCACATCTGTTAATGGGAATAACTTGAAAACCGAACAATCGATTTTATCACGTTATCAAGTTTTGTTTTCGTTTATCGATTGTCTATCATCCCTGAAAGTTTGAAATATTAACTTTACACATGACGGGAGGCGGACGTGATTAATTGTTTTTCAAAGGTCTGCGAAAATATTAATAAGTCATAATAGTTTTTTCGATAACATCATTTGAAGCTCGAAAAAATGTTAAAATAAACTCCGGAACTGCCCCTGGGGCACATTTGCCAATTACATAGTAATGTCTGTGATGTTGAACAAAATTTGGTTAAAATATAGAAAAAATCAATTAGAATTTGTTTTAACTTTTTTCTTAAGTTATGATAAATAAACAATAAACATAGTTTTATTATACCCTAATCCACTTTAGTGGGGAGGGTATATTGGGTTTGTGCTGATGTTTGTAGCGCACAATAATATTAAAGTATACCAGTCGGCTCAGAATCATTTTCTGAGTCGATTTAGCTATGTCCGTCTGTCTGTTCATGTAAACCTTGTAATCAAACTGCAGGCCGCAATTTTGAAGATAATTTAATAAAATTTGGTACATGATCTTCTATTGTCCCTATTGAAAATGGTTAAGATCGGTCCATTATTTCACCTAGCCCCAATACAACTGTATTCTCGAATAGGTCTTGTAAACATTGTAATCAAACTACAGGTCACACTTTTGGAGATAATTCAATGAAATCTGGCGCATGATCTTCTATTATACAATAGACGAAGCCTATTGAAAATGATAAACATCGGTCCATTATTTCACCTAGCCCCCATACAACTGAACCCCCGAATAAAGCTTGTAAACCTTATAATCAAACTACAGGTCGCAATTTTGGAGATAATTCAATGAAATTTGGCACATGATTTTTTATGGTACTGTAGACGAAGCTTATTGAAAATGGTTAACATCGGTCCATTATTTCACCTAGGCCCCATAGAAATGAACCCGCCAAATATTGCTTTTAAGTTCATAATTACGTTTAATATAGTCGTATCTCCACAAAAAGCTGCAAAACCAAGTTCTATACTAGTCTTGATGACCCTGATGAACTTTATAATTATAGGGCCTCATTTGACCATAGCCCCTCTAAAAAACCCCCCTCAAAATTTTACTTAAATATCCACAGTTTTATTAAACAGTAAATGGCTTAAGTATATCTAAGGCAAGGTACAATTCAACTTAAATGCTTTATTATGAAAACTAAATCACATTATATTCGTATACAGGTGTAGGGTATTATATGGTCGGCCTCGCCCGACTATAGTTTCTTACTTGTTTTTATATATTTATGTTTTATTTTACTAATAACAAATCTACCCCATCCCCTTGGCGTATTTACCCCATGGGTGAGAAAAGTTTCAAAAATATGTACATTAAAATGAGTTAGGAAATATCGAAAGGAATAAAACTAAAGCCAACATATCTAAGTATTCGAACCAAGAAATAAATTAAAATTATGTATTGCCGTTTTAATTTGAGGTCGTCTCAAAAAAAAAGTGGCATATGGTCCCCTTTTTACACTATATGGGATTTTGATGAAATTTTTCACCAAATTTAGTACTATTGAATAATAATCAATAGTACTATTGAATAATACCCACCGAACAACTATACAGGGTTTTATTATTCCATCCCCAGACCCACTATGCTTAAGCTTATAATGTTGAATATAATCTTTCTTAATTATGATAAATGATATACCGGTTAAGTAATAAAAAAAACAGCAACGATACATAAATAATATTTTAAAATTTATTTAAATTTATCAAAAAAATCTGTGAATAAACTCGTATAAAATTCTCTTTAGATATAAATTCATATAAATATGTATGTTAGTTAATTGACAAAAAAATAAACAATGAATTTATAGACAAATGTTTAGAATACAAACAAAAAAATATTATTTATTACGACAGTAAGAGAAATTAATCCAAAAAATAACATATTCAGTTTTAATATTATTTAAATCAACTTAGTTGTATTCTATAATACTACAATTTCACTTCCAAAAAAATAGCATAAAAATTACTTCTTTAGAATGTCTTTGGGTCTGCTTGACTTTTTCAATACTTCCATAGAATAAATTCTACATCTTTTTCGCTTCATTGGAAGTTCTGTTTTGATTTTTCAATTAATTTACATTATTTAAATATTTGGCAATAAAATTACAGATACATATCTTTAACAATTACTTTCTAATATATATTTAAATAAATTAGTGTGTAGAAGAGTGTATGAACATCGGTTTAAATCGAATAAATTTCATAACTATTATACGATTAATCATCATTGGGGATTTTTCAGATTTTGTCTTATCAGTGGGATTTTTATAAATTATTATTTAAAATTAATCTTAGTTCTTTATTAATTTTGTGAATGTGCTGAGAATGAAAATTAGTGTATTTTAAATACATTCACTACAACATGAAATAGTTATGATCATTCATATGTTAACATGTTAACGTTATAGGTATTCGATAGATTAATCGAATAAATTTAATGATGTTTATTGTTTTTACAGGATTTTTTTCTCTATTAAGATTATCTTCTATATATACATATATAAAACCGTTGCGATGCTGACTGATTAATTAATAATCGCACAGTCCAAACGGCTGAACCTAGAATCAAATTAGAAATTTTGACATAAGATGTGTTTTTGGGTTATGTAGATCCACTAAAGAGGGATTTTTAGAAATTTGTACATTTGGGGGTAACAAATGTAAAACAGTAAACTTTATTAATTAGTGATACAAACAAACATTTTAATTCACATGTTTCTACTCTTAAAACAAGTACGAATGTATAGTGGGACATTGCCGCCTATATGATACCCTACGGCAGTCAGTATGTTTAAAAAGTGGATAATTAAAAAAAAAAGCATTTAATTTAACCGTATTGTGAGATATTTTTACGTATAATTGACAAAAAAGAGATTTTCTACAAGAGGGCTCATAGGGGAGTAAGTTTTAATATAGGCCTATCCTTATAAATTTTGGCAAAGGAATTTACGTTTACCCCAAAGTTATTTATGTAGGTTTTAATCGTTTTGTTAGAAATTATAAGTGAATTTTGACTTTCAAGACATTTTCTGAAGGGGAGTTTGTACGGGGACTAGGGTCAAATGTGGTCCGATCACATTAAAAATTAGTAGTGTCATTCATCGTTCTATAAAACTAACATTTAACGAAAGTGAAAGTGATTCTGAGCTGATTGGTATACTTTAAGGTGGGTCAGGAACCAGTATTTTTGGGTGTTACAAACATCAGCACAAACGCATAATACCCCTCCCAATATAGTAGTGCAGGGTATAATGAGCAGAAAGGTGCTAGGTACTTTTTTAAAATTCGAACTTCTAAGGAGTAAAAAAGAGTAACAAATGTGATTTTGTTATCTTTTTTGACCTCTAATAACCTTTTAACTAATTAATGTAATATTTTTTTTTGTAAACAATTTGTCCATATCAAATCTATCTATCTATCTATCTATCTATCTATCTATCTATCTATCTATCTATCTATCTATCTATCTATCTATCTATCTATCTATCTATCTATCTATCTATCTATCTATCTATCTATCTATCTATCTTTCTATCTATCTATCTATCTATCTATCTATCTATCTATCTATCTATCTATCTATCTATCTATCTATCTATCTATCTATCTATCTATCTATCTATCTATATTTATGCATTTGAATTTGTAATAATGTTTATTTTCCATACCTGGTAGATGACAGATGTGATTATCGCTGCAACTTGTAAATTATTTTCAACAGATGTATATTAACTGATACGAGTACGTAAACATAAATTACGTCAGAAACTTGGGATTTTACTTTTCTTCTTAAATTTTCGTAGAAACGATTTAAAAACGCCAATTGAATTGTTTGTTTTGCTCTATTATTCGTAATACAATTAAGAAAAAGCCGGTCGTAAACAATGTTGCCAATATATTGTCTAGTTTATTTCTACTGTAAAGAAAATTTTTACTTGTAAGTTAGGCATAATTAAGCGGGTCTCTGAAAGAAAAAATAAATGCTTCCCTGGAAGAGAAACATATTATCGTCCATCGAATCACCAAAGAGAAAAGTGTTTAAACCGCACTGCTGGTAACACTGTTATTAAAAGATAAGCAGAATATTTGTTTACTCTTAATTAATTGATATACAGACCAGTAAAAGATGAGTAAACAAAATGATAACGATTTGCGACGACAGCTTTAATGTTAATAATGGACATAAATAGCCTAAAATAATGTAACCATAAACCTTTTTTTGCTGCATTAACAAAACGTGTGTATATCTCTGAAACTTATTGACTGGGGTGGATATTTATGACCTTAGTCTCCAGAATGATAATTCTATAGGGTAATAAGATTCAAGATTATTTATAATTTGATACAAAGAGATTTAGTTTAATACAAATATTTGGTTAAAGGAGAAGTGGACTTGTAATAGTGGGTGTAACACCATAACCATATAGATTAAATACTAAAATGAGGAATTTTGACATCCGTATGAATATTCGGGGTCAATGTGCGAAATGTGGTCGTATATTATGTTTTATTTCCTATTAGATTTAAAATAAAATTTCTTCATTTCATTATATGCCGTCTGTCGCTTAATTGTGTTTACAACATGAGATAGAGATACAAAAAAGTATAAAGAGCTTTTTAAGTGACTAGACTAGTCACTAGAATCAATAAAAAAAAAACAACAACAACAAAAAAACTCAGATTTCTTTTAAATAAGTATCTCGTTGTATAACAAATAAAACTCAGTTGTAGTTTAACTCAAGTCCAGTTTGGATCTGATGCTAAAGAAACAAACATTTTGAAACCGGTCGGTCGCGAGTCGTTTTATTTATTTTATTAAAGTGTTTTTTTTTTAATAAATATTTTAAATAAATTTTTTAAATAAATAACAACAAAATTTAAAAACAATTAATAATTGCAAGTGTTAATTAGAGTTAAAAAAATTGAAAATTAAACAAAAAATCATGAAGCGAACATTAAGTTTCGCTTTAATATTTTTACAAATATTAATATTTGTTAATGCCAGCGGGTAAGTTTATTATTATATTATTATTTGTTTTTTTTTTAATCATAAATTAATTTTTTTTATTTAATTGTTAAACGTGATTTGTTATTAATTGCTTAAAAACAATTAAAATTCTAAGAATTTTTATTTGTTCGAAATAAAAACAAATAAATAAATGTTTATTTTTTTGGAGTTTTAAAAAGTGTGTTTCATCTTTTTTTTTTGTGTATTGACACTTTTTTATTTTGTGTAAATTAATGTGTTATCAGTTATGTTAGCAACGAAGGTCAAAACTGGTTTTTCCCCCAAAGAGTATAAATTTAAATTTATTTTAATATTGTTTTTGTTTCTTCTTGCTGTATCAGCTGTTTGTGATAAAGAAACGAAGCCAACTTTAAGATCTTTAAGAATTCATTATAAATACACTTAAGTTCAAACTTGATAATATACAAAAATTATACTAAATTGAAATAATCTTATGAATACAAAAACTTGTCTATACCCAGCTTAACTGAGTCTTTTTTGATTCCTTTTGAAGACCTAAAAGTGAGCAATAAGTACTTAAAAAATTATCCGATATGATGACTATATGTTTATATCATACCCGGCAAAAATAAAACGAAGTACTTCCAAAAGAATAACATTTATCACCACTTCAAAAGTAGCACTAAGTGAACTTGCTTATCTTCTGTGGAAGTGGTGTTTATTTACTTCCAAAGAAGCGAACTGATTTTTTTCTTAATTAAAACCAATTTATTTTAGAGTTGATTGATAAATGAGGGTAATTTATTTATTTATATTAGTATTATTTAAGTGAAATTAGTTGTATTCTATAATACTACAATTTTACTTCCTAATTAAAAAAAATCAATAAAATTACTTCCTGAAAATCACTTCAGATGTGGTGAATTTGGAATCAAATAAAAAAAAAAACATCCCTCCTATGACGTGCCTGTGTTGAAATCATCAGTTCTTCAGATCCTTTTCAGTATTTCCATAGAGTAAATTCTACTTCTTTTTCGCTTCTTTGGATGTTCTTTTTTTTTTTTGCTGGGTATTGTAAGCAGTTGAAAGATCTAAAATTGTTTCTTATTCAAAAGCGATTGGAAGCTAATTAAAAAAGTGTACATCAACCATAAATCATAAATAGATCATCTACACACAATATTACTTGCTCTGCGGTCACCACAAAATTAAGCATAAAATAGAATAATATTGTACCGCAAGCGATTTTACGATGCAACTAGGGATGCCAAACGGGAATACCCGATTCCTGAAAATACCGGAATTTTCGGGATTTGAAAGTACCGAAAACCGGAAATTTTAAAAATGAAATCCCGAGGATTTTAAAATCTAAATTTCCTCTAATTTTATATTATAAAATATTTAATAAAAATAAGCAGTATCATAAAATTTTAAACATTTCGGACTATTTTTAAATCGAATGACATTATTCATTGAGTAATTAACTTAAGAAGACTCTACTAACTTACAAGCTGAAATATGAGGCGACCCTGATAAAATTTGGAGGATAAATTTACGGTCACATAAAATGTATTTACGCAGAATTTCACTATGGCAGAAGGGGGGGTTTATAAGGAGGCTTGGGTAAAAAGAGGCCTGAAATTTAATAGGGTCTTCAAGCCTAGTATAAAACTTAGTTGTGCCGGTTTTTGTCGATACACGAGTATATTAAACATAATTATGAGCTACTCGGGAAAAACCCAATATTGGGAGGGTATATTGGGTTTGTCCCGACTAAAGTGGTGTAAAATATAAAAAGGACAATAAATAGACATTGATACTATCGGATATGGGTATATCAGTAAACCTGTTAATAAGATGGCGAGATAATAATTCTCTTATTTGGGTAAGAGGACGCGATATATAACTGGAAATAATATTGCTAATAACTTGGCAAAAGCTGGAACTACGATGGCTATACTTGATATAGACCAGTTTTGTAGTGTTTCCCTTGTGGACATTAAAACCCGATATTCAGCTCAAGACGGTTGGTCACATGGGTGGTGCATTTAGAAAGCACTGTATTTATATAACTATTTTTTTTTATTTTTAGTACTTTGAATTAATTTGTTTTCCAAAAATTTCACAAAATGCTTTATTTCCGTGATCACATTGCATTAACTGTCTATAAAGCGAATGGTGTTCTCGGATTTATGAAACGATGGTCGAAAGAATTTTCTGACCCATACATTACTAAACACCTTTATACATCTTTGGTTCGTCCTATTCTTGAATATGGATCAATTATTTGGGATCCCTGTTATAATATCCATTCAAATAGTATTGAAACTATTCAAAAGCAATTCTTAATTTTTTGTTTATGTGGTCTTGGCTGGAATTCACTCGTGCTACCGTCTTATGAAAGCAGACTCAATCTAATAAAGTTACCAACACTAAAAAGTCGTAGATTAATGCTGGGTATTTCATTTTAACTTGGATTAATCCGTGGTGATATTGAATCGGAGTTCTTGCTTGGTAAAATTAATTTTAATGTCCCATCTCGACCAACCCGTAACTTTCAACCGTTGAAAATAATGTACTATAGCTCCGTGTATGCTAACAACGACTCCTTTCGCCGCATATGTGAAAATTTTTACAAATGTTATCATTTAAAAGATTATTCGGAAAGTAATGCTAATATAAAAAGAAAAATTGTTTTGCATTTAAATTCCAAAAAATTTGTATATAACTTTAGTCTGTAAGGATTTACATTAATCTATAGACCAAATAAATAAAAAAAGCTTTCTGTATTAGTATACGCATACTTAATGTATTCATATTGTAATATGAAATAGAAAATGTTATTTTTGTCGGTAAATTATTAAGATTTGTTGAAAATTTATTTATATTATAGATTTATAAATCCCGAAAATTCCGGTATCCCGATATTGGGATTCCAATACACTGTTCTTCTTCGTCTAAACATATTCTGCAGTAAACACATTACAAAGGGACCTAATTTGGACCCAAGTAAAGTTATACTTGCCTCATTTTTCGATCATGTAAGAATCATTTTTCGATCATGTAAGAATAACACAGAATTTTCAACCCAAACACCAAAGTATACATTTTTATAAGTTATCCAACCTTAGACATCATCCATATCAGGTTTTAAATATACATACATTTACATTCCAATGTTCAGCTTATATCACGAGGTTTAATTCACAAAGTGACCAAGTCCTAGTTATTACCCGCAAACGTTGTTAAATAGTCAGTGCAGTATAAAATTTATGGTACTGGTAGTCCATTTATCGGATCTAATTACCAAACTGGCCCGAGAATGCAATATCAAGACAAGCCCAAGCTTTTTATACCCCTCATCATTCCGTTTATAATACATAAAAATATTTATCTAGGTACCATTAAAGTATATACATATAAGTATGTATGGTCCGTATATCTGGGTCCGTATTAAATACTAAGATGTAGCCACGTCCGTACGTTTGCGTGCTAAAAACACAATAAAGTCAAAATGGAAGTAGCTAGCAAGCTAAATTTTCGCATAGATATTTTATATTGACACAGTTTCGAAAATAGACAATATAGGTTCACGATTTCCCCCCATAAAAAGTTCCTCTCAGAAAATTACTATAGGGACCCTAGCCCCTATAAAAAATAAAAATTTGACTTAAATGTTTTCAACCATAAATGGCTTAAGTATATATGAGACAAGGTACAGTTCAATACGATTTTAATAGTTCGCTAAAGGCTGATTCTTTGAGATCATTTATCGTTGTTTAAAAATTGCTTTTCTTAAATAGAACAACTTATGACTAAGTTTTAAAAAATATGCTGATTTCAAAGTAAATCTTTAAATCTTTTATTGCAAAAACATCTTCACAGATTCGTTTATACATATATATTAATAATAAAGATAATACATTTTTCACTAATTACTATATTACTTTTATTTACAGTTTCTATTCCATTGTGGCCCCTGGCACAATACAATCTCATTATGATTACTCTGTCAGTGTTACTTTGCATGAAAACTCAGAACCGGCTACAATTAAAGTAGGCATAAAGGGACCATCATACAATGAAGAAAAAACCGTCGAAATCTCGCCCTCCCATACCGAAGTCGTAAACTTCGAAATACCTAATTTAAAATCAGGCACATATCACTTAGAATCGGAGGGTATTAAAGGTTTAATATTCAAAAACTCTACTGAATTGAATTTTAAAAATAAAGAACCAAAAGTGTATATACAAACTGACAAGGCGGTCTATAAGCCGGGAGATTTGGTGCAATATCGTATTGTTGTTTTAGATGAAAATACAAGACCAGCAAAATTAGAACAACCCTTGACGTTAGGTTTTAAAGATGGTGCTGGTAACTTTGTTAAACAAATCAAAGATATTCAATTAACGAAGGGTGTATATACGGGAGAATTTCAATTATCCGATGAACCAGTTTTAGGTGAATGGCTAATGGAAGTGAACTTGGGACCCAATGAAGATGATACTAAAACCGAAAAGAAATTTGATGTTGACAAATATGTATTGCCCAAATTTAGTGTTGATATAGAGACCGCAAAGGATATTGCCTATGAAGACACCCTGAAAATTACATTACGTTCTAAATATACATATGGTAAACCGGTCAAGGGTCAAGCTACCATTACAATAGATGCTCAAAATGGACAACTTAAAACGGAGAAAGTTATTGAGGTAGATGGCAAGGGTCATGTTGAATTTGATTTAGAAAAGGATCTCGGTTTGGAAAAACCCGATTTTAATAATCGCTATGGCTATTACTCCTACACACCGCCTATTAATGTCTTGGCTGTCATGACCGAAGAATATACTGGCAATAAACAAAATAAAACCGCTTCGGTAAATATACATCGTTCACGTTATAATATTGAAGTACCGCAAAATGTCTACGAATATGTTGCCAATAAACCCTTCGAGTTGAAGGCATTTGTAAAAAATCTTGACGGTTCACCGGTACAGAATGGCAAACATATGGTCAAGCTTTCAATCGGCAAAGATCGTCAGTATTATAATGAAAAAGATAAGCCAGAGCCAGTAGAGCATGAGTATACTAGTGATCTGGACGAAAATGGCATGGCATTGTTTAAGGTCACTATACCTACGGTCGGTTACTATTACAATGTTAGATTGACATATGCCGATCAAACTAAATATCTTCCCAGTTTGTCGGGCAAGAATAAAGATGATAAAGTCAAAGATAATAAAGATGGTGAAGAGGATGTGGGTCCTTTGAAATTAGTTAAGAAAACCGATGAGTAAGTAGTGGATTTATAACTTATAACTTTAAGAAGTTATATATTGAAAATGTTTTTCTAATTTTAGTCTTAAACTGGATCAAGATGTTGTAGTCGATGTTAAATCTAACAAAGATATTCCCTATTATGTCTATGCCGTTGTTGCTCGTGGCAATATTATTAAACAAGAATATGTTAAAGTACCCGAAAATAGCAAGTCTCATGAAATTAAATTTAAACCCACATTTGAAATGGTTCCCGAATCACATTTATATGTTTATTTTGTACTTGAGGGTGATTTGAAGTTTCAAGAGATGACTCTTAATTTCCCCAAAGAATTTCAGAATAAGGTTTGTAAATTAAAAGAAAAAATCTTAAAGAAAAAGTTTAAACTTATTTGGTATTATTTTAGATTGAAATCACTGCTCCAAAACAAGTTAAACCTGGCGAAGAGGTTAAATTGAATATTAAAACTGATCCCGAATCATTTGTGGGACTTTTGGGTATTGATCAAAGTGTGCTATTGCTTAAATCTGGCAACGATTTAGATTCAGAGAAAATAATCAACGATTTAAATTCTTACGCTACTACGACTCCTTATATCAAGGGTCACGGCACCTATCCGGGTAGAACATCAGGTTTAATTACCCAAACTAATGCCAATTATCCATATTCCCAGGGTAAGTTTTGTATGATATTATTTTTAGACTTTTTAAGAATTCTTAACTGCCTAATAATTTGCTATGGAATATCATCCCTGTTATCCAAGATATAAATTTCGACGATGATATATTTTATGTAAATGATGCTGCTCCCGATATTGACGACTTATTAGACATTAGATATGAAAGTGATAACGATATTATTGAAACTGTTACTGATAGTGTGTTAAATTTAAAGATACGTAAAGATTTTTCCGATATATGGATTTACAAGATTATTAATAGGTTGGTTTAAGATGTACAAACTTTAGGGTGCTGGTTATTTTAAGATTTCAAATATTTATTATTTTTCTATTAATAATTATTTTCTAAGCTTTTTATGTTTTAAATTTAGAAATAACTTTTGATCATTCTATTTTTTTTTATTTTTATTATAATTTTTAAGATATATACATTTTATATACTGAAAAGAACTTTTTGAGCGTAACATCTGGCCAATTTGGAACCTTTTTTATCGGTACTGTAATGGGAACTATATTTATAATAAGATTTGCGCCGGGTTCAAAATCTCTAGATGAAAGCATAGTAAAGCTTCGAGAAAAGAGTCGAAATATAGAGAAATTTAGTTTCAAAATTTCTTTTCAATTCGAATGTTTATTTGACTCACAAAAACGGTGTTAAGTACTCAGATCTGAATTAATTATTAGAAAATTGGTAGATAAATTGTTAAAAAAGCGAATATAGAAAAAGATTTTAAAACTTTTCTTAAAATCAAATTTATCTCATTCTAGCCGATTTTTGGGATTATGATTATTTTGATGAAAGATTCTATGATTCATCAAATTTCCAGATGTTATGGGAAAGGAATGTTTTGGATAAAATACGTTATAGATATTTTAACTTGAGGCCAATTTCTATAGAACTTCAGATAATTCCCAAAAAAAAATTTAATATAAAGGCGTTGCCACCTAAACTAAAAAAAATTAGCAAGAAAAGTTCGTAAATTGTTTTTAGAAAGCTGGATTTTTAATACTTTAAACAAGTAGGAATATAAATTAAAATTATTCATACAAATTTTGTAATGTTCTAGTGGTAGTATTGCTTTTTATATCATTATTATAAGAATATTTATAATCCCCTGATCAGAGATAGACTTAAGTTTGTATTTAGCATGTACCTTATTGTACAGTTGTGAAAACGAATCTATTAGATCTATAACAGCATCCTATTCCGATCAAGACTTAAGTGTGTATTTTGCATATACCTTATTGTATAATTTTCAAAACGATTCTATGAGGCCTGTAACAGAATCCTATTCCGATCAAGAGTATCAGAATTCTATGACAGGCTTATACATTTTGGTTTTATTAACCCCATATACATCATTCATACAAATTCTATATCAATTTCTATTACATAATATCTCCAGTTAAGCAGTTAAGTACTAAATCTAAAAAATATATTGCAAAAAAACAACTTACAGATTTCGATCACACTATTTTCTACCAAAATCGCGTACTGTATGAATCTCCCTTTCTGCGAAGTGGCGGCGGACGTTTTATGTTCAGAACACACATGAATCGTAAAGGAATAGGACATGGCGTTACTATCTATGATTCAGAATCCTATGAAAATGTTGAAATAAAAATTCGTAAAACATTTATTGAAAATTGGATTTTCAATAATTTTAACAAGTATGAGAATTATTTTAGTTAATGTTTATAGCAAAATGTTTATTAGTGGAATTGTGTTGTCTTTGTTAAAAAAAAATTGTGAAGTTATTCATCTAAATGTTTCATAAAAAAGAAAATTAAAAATTTTTCTGTCCGTGGACACGAGTCTGATTAAAATTTATCTAATTAATATAAAGCATCAAATCTTTAATACTTTTGTTAGCTAACATTAAGTTCGGCTAGGGAGAAATAGGCTGCTGACATAGCTGATCGTTCAGATCAGCAATATCGCTGTAAAACTTATAAACAAAAGCTTGGACTCTCATAAGGAGTCAGTCGAAAGTTCCATCACTTCTGATCCACAATAATTAAGACAATTTTGGTTATTTTATTTACAATTGAAAACAAAATTTCAGATTTACCACAACTACGTAGAGGTCATCTTACGTCATTTCGTACAGATGCTCCAAGATTGGAGGAGAACTTGTCAGGTCAACCTGAAGATACTCTATTTGCCAACAGTGCAAAATTCAAAATACGTGAAGAATTTGTTGAAAATTGGATTTTTAAAAATATTAATGAGTACGATATTAGAGAATTAAAAAAAAAAAAAAAACTTGATTATAAATTTAAAGTTATTAACATAATTGCAGATATTCCTTTGCTAACATAAATATAAAGTAATAAATACTTTCTACATTATCCGCTTTACACCATACAGTCATAATGCATCTGATGTTTGTTCAGAAAATTCCAGTAGATATTCGACAACGTTTTTTTATATCACATAAAAGATTTATATAAACTAGACTATGAACTCGACTATAGACTAGACTATGGACTAGTCTATAGTCGAGACTCTAGACCAGACTACAGACTAGAGTACATACTAGACTTAAGACTATACTATATACCGGAATATATAGTAGACTATAGACCAGACTATAGACTAGACTATATAAATTAGACTATAGACTAGACTATAGAATAGACTATAGAATAGACTATAGAATAGACTATAGACTAGGCTATAGACTAGACTACAGAATAGACTATAGACAAGAATATAGACTAGACTATAGACTAGACTATAGACTAGACTATAGACTAGACTATAGACTAGACTATAGACTAGACTATAGACTAGACTATAGACTAGACTATAGACTAGACTATAGACTAGTCTATAGACTAGACTATAGACTAGACTATAGATTGGACTATAGACTAGTCTATAGACTAGATTATATGGCCAATAATGTTATTACAGTAATTGCTTTAAGACCCCATAGAATTTATTCTAAAAATCAATATGATCCCAGCATAAACTTTCATTAACAAGTATGGTTTAAAATGCTAAAATTTATTTACACAATAGTAATGTCACTAGATCAAAGTACTTACCACAATCGCTTACATGTAATTAGACAAATCACTCAATATAAATATTAAGCTTATACACTACAGTACTATAGTGGGGAAAGTATTATAAGTTTACCCACCTTAAATTGTACCAATCGGCTTAAAACACTATCTAAGTCGATTTGTCCTTCCGTCTGTGTATCCAAGTGATGCTTGTGTGCACGCTTCTTAACTTAAAGGCCCGTTGTATGGGTGCTAAGTGAAACTATGGCCAATATTAACCATTTTCAATACGCTTCGTCTCCGGCACCATATAATGTCATGTGTCAAATTTTTCCAAAGTTGCGACCTATAGTTTGATTACAAGGTTTACAAGTGCTATTCAGGGGTTCAGTTATATAGGAACTAGGTGAGACAATGGACCAATCCTTACAATTTTCAATATGTTCGTCTCTGGGACAATAAAGGATCGTGTACCATTGTATTGAATTATCTTAAAAATTGCTATCTGTAGTTTGATTACAAGGTTAGATAGATGGACGGACATGTAAAGCCGATTGGTATTCTTTAAGGTGGGTATGGGACCAATATTATTGTGTGTTACAAACATCAGCACATACCCAATATACCCTCCCCACTAAAGTGGTTTAGAATATAATTAAACAAGTTTCCAAGTACAAGAAACTCCATACCCTGGGAGAAACGATTGATATTTCATTCTCTTTCTCTCACACAAAAAATCAAAAATATCCCAATAAAAGTTTCCCTGTGTAGACCATCACATAGCTGGTGAAGGTTAGCATATGGTCGAAAAATATGTTGATGGTTTGTATATAAGCCGTATGTAATATTCTAATTTATTTCCATATATTGACAATTCAAGATCTTGTATTTATGATTTTCAGAGTTTCGACGATTACCACCTTATAGACCAACATATTTTGGGGGTGTTGGTCGACCAATTTTTTTGCGTCCAGGTATCCCTGGTCCACCAGGACCCCTAGGTCCTCCAGGACCTCCAGGCCCTCCAGGTTTACCTGATGATATATCGGTCAACAATGTAGAACCGAAAATACGCAAAGAGTTCATTGAAAATTGGATTTTTAACAAAATAAATAAGTACGATATCAAACGATTTAATTAAACTTTTTCAAAGATTTAAAGTTAATAACACATTTGTCAATTGTTACTAACATTTTAAGTAAAATTTATATAGAATGTAAATAACGAAGTATTTTATGTAAAAATAGTTATAAATATGTTTTCGCTTTTAATATTGCTTTATATTAGAAAAAAAGGTTTCGCATCATACAAAATACATTATATTCAGACTACATTTCACTTATATAATACATATTCGAATATATAATCCAGCTAGATAGCATAGACTATAAATAAACTACAGTTTGTTTATAGTCTATGTCTCATCCACATTTCTTATTATAATATAGTTTAACATAATGTTATCCATTATCCAGACTATAGTTTACACAGATCAAGGCATATAGCAGTCGAATCATTTGAACAATTTTCAATAATTTTATTGTTAAACTACGAGTCTATTTCGTTAATCATGTAAATTTTAAATTTAAAAGATATAATTGATAAGATATGCTCAGGAGAGACTATATCTTTAATACAGTCCAAAGAAATTATTGTTTTATTTCGTAAAATTATCTGATCGAGTATTTAATTAGCAATAACTTTATCGGGTCGGTGGCTGTATAATACCCAGCAATTCGACAAAGAGTCAATGCATACGAAAAAGACAGTAATTTCCACTAATAGTTAACCACCTGGATGATCGTAATTCGTATGTTTTGGGTCATTTGTCACGAATGTACCCTTTGTAATCGAGAATGAAGACGGTCGTCACTTTAGTGTCTTCTTTGTAAGCGGGAGCGGAGACAGTCGTCTCTTTATTGTCCCAAAGTAACCTAGAGATTATACTCTTAAAAGTTGTTTTTTTTTTGTATTTTCTACTAATATGCCATCTTGTGGTGGACTCAAATTTATATCTTTCGGGTCAATCGTCACATTATTGTCCCATAGTATTATAGAGAGCTAACTTCAATTCGTATGTTTTTGGTCTTTCGTCACAAATAAACTCTTTGTAAGCGAGAATGAAGACAGTTGTCGAGACAGTGTCCCCTTTGTAAGCTAGAGCGGAGGCAATCATCTCTTTACTGTCTCTTCGTAAGGTGTAGAGTGACGACTGACTTCCTCGTAAGACAAGCCCATGTTAAAATGGTTGGTCACCTGGGTAGTCAGGTGGCTAGGTGCCACCACAAGTGGTAGGTTAAGTGGTCAGTTCGGGACTGTCCCGTCGAACTGCTGGGTAATTAGTCGTGTACCCTTCACGACAATATTATGCGTTTGTGCTTATGTTTGTAAAATCCAAAAATATTGGTCCTACCTTAACGACGAAGCCATTTGAAAATGAGTGAAATCGGCATATTATTTCACCTTAAGCACCACTAAGTTCTATATATTTTTTTGTAATTTGTAATGTTAGGGCCATACCAATCACCATTACAAAATATCTTAAACAACAACCAACATTTACCTAGAACCTCAGGTTATCATCGAACCCATCACCTCAGGTCTAACAGACATAGTAACACTAATCTAACGGAGGTCGTCTAACATGCTTTTATATAAGGAAAAGATACACCTTCTTCAAATGATATAAGGATCAGCCCATGTTTGGCCCTAACTTCCATATAAAGACACTTTTAGAATATTAGTTTTTCAGCAAAAAATTGCTTAAATACTTCGGAATCAAGGTAAAACTCAATATAAAAGTTTATTTATGAAAAAATAAATAATTTTAAAATATCCCTATTGTGTAGGGTAAATTTGGCCGGCAATGCCTACTTGTTAAAAATACATAATTAGTTTTTCCTTTTTATTTTATTGACTTTTTAGGCCAAAATTACAATAATTTTTCTTTCAAAATATTATTGTTATTCCCGTCTCTCTAGATAAACACGAGGCTCTTTTATTATTTTTAAAGACATATGATTCTCACAAATTAAATCTTCATACTTAAAATCTGTTGTAAATTTATACGTTTTTATAAGTTTTGCAAGTGAAATTTTAAAAAATGTTTCAGCATATCTCATACCTAAATTATAAAAAAAAGATTTCATATTAATTTTTCAATATTTATTATGAAAATTCATGTAAATATCGGTTATACAAATGTATTTACTTACCAATACAAGATCGTTGTCCTTTGGTAAACGGTATATATGCAAACGGATGCCTTTCAGCAACATTTGCAGGTAGAAAGTTATCAGGATTAAAAGCGTTGGCATTTGGACCATACAGATGTTTGCTACGATGTAAAGTATAGAGGTCAATACAAATCATAAGACCAACCGGTAACTTCACACCATTGCTGAGGATCAGATCCTCTTTGGTAACTTTGCGAAATACCATTGGTATCGCGGGAAATAGTCGCATTGTCTCTTTGAAAATCATATCTACATATGTCGCTTGCTCCATCAATTCTAAGGTAATTTCGTTGTCATTAGGGGGTAATAGACTTGATACTTCCTCATAAGCACGTTCCTGATAATGCGGATGCATGGCCAGCAATGCGATTACCAAAAATAATGTAGTAGATGTAGATTCAAAGGCCTTTTAGAATGAATTATCTTAGAGGTATTTTCTTTAAATTAAAAGTATGTTTAAACCTACACCAAAATAGATATGAGTCATTTGGCTATCAATTTCATCCATACGTAAAATATTCTGTTGAACTCCCATAAAAGCAAAATCTAAAACGCTATTTATTTCGGGCAAATAACTGGGATCTTTCGTATCATTTCTTCGAATAATATCGACTGATTCTCTGACAAGTCTTCGAAACATCTCTAAACCATCTCTTGCAGTTGTATACAAATACTTCTCAGCCAATTTGCATATCCATTCAATCGCCATAATTGGACTACTACAGGCATCCGCTATAAACTCTAGTAATCTAAAACAAAAACAATTTATGGAATAAGATTCAGCTTTAGTTAAGTTAACTTACGCGTGAGCATGTTTTGCCATAATAAAGGAGTTAAATTCCGTCTGCTCCAAATTTCTTTTCAGAGTTGTTTCTAAGAAGAAATTTATTTTTTAAAATAATAAAAATTTAAAAAAAAACTGTTTTCAAAATAACTTACTGGAAGCAATTCTCATAGTAGATGCCCGAAATATTACCAACATATCAACGCCATCTCCTTTTTCTTTACTTTTTTCAATGTCTTCTATCACATTGTTAATCTCTCTGTGAAAAAGATTAAAAAATGACTTCAAAACTGTAGGTGAAAAAGCCTTATTCAGTACTTTACGATGTCTACTCCAATCTGGATCTGTAAATTGTAATTTACGAGCCATTTTAATTTTAATAACAATTTCAAATAATTTAAGAATTTCAGTGTTCAATTACCATTTTGAGATATTAAACCTTCACCGGCTATTGTAGTAATTCCTTTGTATACGATTGGTTTATCAATGCAATTTTTCGATGTGAAAATATCCTTTAAAACTTCTGGATCAGTGCTTAGAAATACCGGCAATATTCCTAACCACATGACACAGTTTGGACCATATTTATTAGCATAATTATAAGAGTATAAAAGACCCTCTGTAAGAAAATTAATATATTAATTAAGCTACGACATCCACTGTGAATTGATAAATGATGATTCTTTAAGGCGAATATTTAGGACAGATTTCGAATCATAAAATTCGTTAAGAATTCGTCATGAAATCTGAATATGCAGGCAAGAGCATAGGCTGCTCTGCTCACGCTATATTAGGGTGAATCAGAGAAGAAATAACAAAACCTTTCTAAAACGTTATTCGAATAAAAAGAAAATTATTATTTTTTTCTGTGATTTCTCAAAGATCCGTACAATGAAAGCTAACCGATATAGGCTATCAGTACAGTCCGTCATGACCGATAAAATATTTTTTTAATAGTTTTTTACACTATTCATTTTAACTATTACCTTTTCTCGTTATTAATTTGCCATAGCCACGCCATGTATGAAATCTATTCGAGTTTACTGTAAGAGCTAATTTTATAAATTCTCTGATATACCAAAGATATAGAATCCAAACAAACGATAAAACTCCAATCGTATATATAAATAATTCCATTTCAAAGAAACTGTAACACTAATTCTAACTAATTAACTGAGCTTATGTTGCGCCTTAAAGTTTCTTTTATAGAGAATTTCTAATTGAAATGAAATTAGAGAAGGTTCACTAGATAAAATAATACAAAATCTATATAATTATTTTAATTAACCAACTGAACTATTTTAATAAGTACGACATTTTAATACAAATCAATATGATTAAATGAATTACAATTTTTTACTTTTAGCTGTTAGGTTTCCTTCTGATATGCGTAATATAATTAAATCTAATTTATTGCAAATAGTTAATGGTAACGCTTTAAACAATTAACCCTATATTAGCTAATTTATATTAAAATTGAAAATTTACAACAATTATGCACTTATTAGAAATAATTACGTAGCTAAACGTTTTTACTCATAACCAAAATAATAAAATAAATAATAATGACTTTCTAATGGTGAACGTATAATGGGTCTGTGCTGATTGTAACACATGAAATAGGTAGGTAGATAGATAGATAGATAGATAGATAGATAGATAGATAGATAGATAGATAGATAGATAGATAGATAGATAGATAGATAGATAGATAGATAGATAGATCCTACTCCCCTTTTAGCCCTCTTAAAAAAATCTCTCTTTTTTTTGCCAAAAAAGGAAAAATATTCCGAAATAAAGTTAAAAAACTAACCAAATGCTTTATTTTTTTAAATAATCCCCAATTTTAACATACATACTGACTAGATGGTCGGCTACGCCCAACTATACATTCACACTTGTTCTATTCTGTTTTGTACGCCAAAGTTGAATATTTTTCAACTTTTGTACATCATGCATAAGTTTGACGTTTGGATTGTGACTGCTCTCATTAAAACACACACAGTAAACACAAGCTGCCTGTAGCAGTTCGACGCAAAGTATTGGATGTGTCTGGGCCTTTAATTTGGCCTCTGAATAATGAACCTGTTTCTACTACACATTCGTAATTCGTTTGACTGTTCATTGTCATGTTGTTTTTATACCCTACACCACTATAGTGGGGAGGGTATTATACGTTTGTGCTGATGTTTGTAACATACAAAAATATTGGTCCAATACCCACCTTAAAGTATACCGATCGATTCAGAATCATTTTTGAGTCGATTAAGACATGTCCGTCCGTCCGTCTGTCCGGCTGGCTGGCTGTCCATGTAAACCTTGTGCGCAAGTTACAGGCCGCAATTTTCAAGATGATTTGATGAAATTTGGACCAAGCATGTTTTTTTGGCACAAGGACGAAGCCTATTGAAAATGGTTGAAATCGGTCCATTATTTCACCTAGCCCCCATACAACCGTACCTCCCGATTTGAACTTTTTATGCTATAATTACGTCAAATATACTGCTATCTCTCTAAAAATTGGCACAAATAAGTTTTATATAAGTATAAATGATGCTGCAGATTTTCGTAAGGATCGGCCTATATTTGACCCTAACCCCCATACAAACCCCCCTTCAAAAATGACTTAAACGTCTAAAATTGACTTGTAACCATTTGTATCGCAATGAAACTCAACAAAACTAACTGTTATTTAGAAATATATCCTTTTCCCAAATTTACCGAGGATCGGCCCATATTTGACCTATATAAAGCCTCATTTAGAAATTTTAGTTTTTTTATCAATAAATGGCTTAAATATTTTGGAATTATGGTAATATTCAACATAAAAGTTTCTTTACAAAAAATAAAAATTTTATAAAAGTAAAAATTGTAAAAATATACTCATGGTGTAGGGTATCATATGGTCGGCCATGCCCGACTATACTTTCCTACTTGTTTTTTCATTCATTATTTTGTCGATTTTTTGGAATATTTATGTGTTTGTATGATACAAAACTACGTTTGTTACATTATTTTAAACAATTAAGTTAAACATATTTTTTTACATTATTTTGTAATTATATTTTCATATTCAACCAATGAAAACAACCAGCTGATTTTGATAAATACTTGATAAAAATTCAAGATGACATTCATTCGTTCGTAATTCATACGGTAATTGAAACTGAATTACATAAAGTTTGTGTAATTCGCAGCAGAAATGTTGTATGGCGAATCATGTAACTCAGTACGTAGTTGGGGGTTCAATGATAAATAAGAGCGTGAATTACGAATAATTGCATCATGTGAACGGGGTATGAAATACATTTAAGTTTTTGTTTAAAAATTTAAACAAAAACAAAACAAATCTTATATACCCTTCACCATGATTTCTTAAAAAAAAACAGTTCAAAAAGTACTGTTAAAGGACTCCGGGATTGTTTACATGTCTCTGGATTCAATATTATAGGAAATTCAAAAAAGTACCTTTTGAATAACGAAAAAGTGCCAAAAAGTTCCCTTTTATGGGTTTTCACCTAATCCCGACTCTACACATTTAATTTCATGTTTCTAAATTCAATATTATAGAATATTCAAAAAGTACCTTTTGTATTTTTTTAGTTTGCAAACTCTGTCTCTCTACAAATTTCAGAGAGGGTCACGGATTTTATATTCGTTATTTATTTATTGGGCCGATTTTAAATAGCGTTCTATTCGTTCGTATTTCCGACAGAATTATTGAAAATTCTGATATCAACATACACTTCCCCCGGGGCATGTTAACTTGGTGAAGCCTCCACTTTGGTGTTATAGCAATCGCGGGGAATAAAGGGGTTGCCGGGACTAAAAATTAGTTACAGTCTACTGCCTGGCTTAGTCCTTGCATAGATTGAAAGTGGTCAAACCAGAGCACCGCATAATCTGATACTACAATGGCTAGTTGCCTGCAGGACTATGTTCTGGCTTGTCAGTTGGTTGAGGTTTCTTCGGGATCCACGTAGTGGCTGTGGTTTAAACCAAATTCGCGGGAAAAGTAAGTTGTGGTTAAAAGACTGATGTAAGTTAATGTTAAATTTTTCGGTATAAGTTCGGTGCTGTTGCCTAAACAACAGATACCCCGCAGAGGAGTGACTGTTGGACTAAGCGTTGGAAATGAGTTGGTATTATTTGTATATGGTAAGGAGTGAATGTGAGGTACGGCAAGCCTCATCCCACCCGTCTACCTATAATGTATGTGTTGTATGTCGCTTGGTTGTATGGTGATGGCTGAGAGGTATCATATACAAGTGATACCATTGAATTTTCCTTCCTTGTCCAGATATGTTCAGAGTATACTCTGTTCATATCAGAATTACCATAGTGTGTCCCTGTGAGTAAGAACAAAGTCCTCGGCTTATTTGATGGATTCGTACTTCGGTCCACCGGTTACGTCTCTAGGAGCTGTTGCAACAGAGGCCGTCCCATCTGCGTGGTTGTAAACGGAAGTGATGTTTTACATCTCGGAATTTAAGCAACGTGGCAGCAATGGTCAGAAATTAGATAGCTCAAGTACTTCAGCAAAGTGCTTGTAGATGGACCGTCCCAATTCATTTGCCACCTGAGTTCTTCATTGAAGGATTCAGGGGCGATGGTACACCGTTGTTCAAGTCTCCCCAGTGGATGAAAAAGAACACCGTTAGGTAGGGCATCATGACAGGTACTCATGTAAAGCACTTCGACATTCCTTCACACATACAGACGGACATAGCTAAATCGACTTCGCTATCTATAAGGATCCATAGTATATACAATTTATAGGGTCGGAAAATTATATTATAGAAATTACAAATATCTATCTATCTATCTATCTATCTATCTATCTATCTATCTATCTATCTACCTATCTTCTTTTCAATCGTTCAGTACGTTTAAAGTTATTAATTATTTAATTTATTTGTTTTGGTTAAGGGTATAAACATTTAACTAAGTTATTACTTCTAATAAGTTCATAATTGTTTTATTTTTTAATTTTTATGTTAATTAGCTAATACATGGTTAACTATTTAAAATGATATTTTAAATTATTTATAATAAATTAGATTACGCATAATGGAAGGAAACCTAACAGCTTTAAGTAAGCAATTGTATTGTATATATCTTTCAATCATATTGATCTGTAGAAATTATGTCGAGCCAGGTCATTTTTGGCAAATGACCTGTAATTAATGGATTATATTTAAGAACTTATTGAAATAGTTCTATTGGTTATTCAAAAATACTTATATAGATTTTGTACTTAATTTAATTAATATTTTATATAGAGTACCTTCTTAGATTTGATTTCAATTACAAATACTATATAAGAGAAACTTTAACGCGCAACATAAGCTCAGTTATTTGGTTAGAATTAGTGTTATAGATTCTTTGAAATGGAATTATTTATATATACGGTTGGAGTTTTATCGTTTATTTGGATCATATATCTTTGGTATATAAGAGAATTTATAAAATTAGCTCATACAGTAAACTCGAATAGATTACATACATGGCGTGGCTTTGGCAAATTTGTAACGAGAAAAGGTAATGATTGAAGTGAAAAGTATAGAAAACTATTAAGAATGTATAATGTCGGTCATGACGAACTATACCGATAGATATCATGAAAATAGATATTAATTTTCTTTTTATTCGAATAACCGAATAATTTTGAGTTATCGGTTTATTAACCGGTTAAGTGTCTATGGTAGGTAACATGACAAACCGACCTGTGAAATATCTAATTAATGGTTTACTATCACTTCCTTTTTAAAATAAGGAATATGCATCCAAATTCGCTGCTAAATGTTCGCCTTAAAAAATCATCATCAATCAGTTATCATGTATAGAATTAATATAGTAATTTTCTTACAGAGGGTCTTCAATACTTTTATAATTATTCCAATAAGTATGGTCCAAACTGTGTAATGTGGGTGGGAATATGGCCGATATTTCTAAGTACTGATCCAGAAGTTTTAAAGGATATTTTCACGTCGAAAAATTGCATTGATAAACCAATTGTATACAAAGGAATTACTACAATAACCGGTGAAGGTTTAATATCTCAAAATGGTAATTGGACACTGAAATTCTTAAATTATTTGAAATTGTTATTAAAATTAAAAATGTTCGTAAATTACAATTTACAGATCCAGATTGGAGTAGACATCGTAAAGTACTGAATAAGGCCTTTTCACCTTCAATTTTGAAATCATTTTTTAATCTTTTTCACAGAGAGATTAATAATGTGATAGAAGATATCGAGAAAAGTAAAGAAAAGGGAGATGACGTTGATTTGTTGGTAATATTTCGGGCATTTACCATGAGAATTGCTTCCAGTAAGTTTTTTTAAAACTATTTTTTTAAATTTTCATTATTTTAAAAAATAAATTTCTTCTTAGAAACAACTCTGAAAAGAAATTTGGAGCAGACGGAATTTAACTCCTTCATTATGGCAAAACATGCTCACGCGTAAGTTAACTTAACTAAAGCTGAACTTTATTCCTATAAATGATTTTGTTTTAGATTACTAGAGTTTGTAGCTGATACTTGTATTAGTCAAATCATGGCGATTGAATGGATATGCAAATTGGCTGAGAAGTATTTGTATACAACTGCAAGAGATGGTTTAGAGATGTTTCGAAGACTTGTCAGAGAATCAGTCGATATTATCCGAAGAAATGATACTAAAGATCCCAGTTATTTACCCGAAATAAATAGCGTTTTAGATTTTGCTTTTATGGGAGTTCAACAGAATATTTTACGTATGGATGAAATTAATAGCCAAATGACTCATATCTATTTTGGTGTAAGTTTAAAAATACTTTTCATTCAAAGAAAATACCTCTAAATTAATTCATTCTAAAGGCCTTTGAGTCTACATCTACTACATTATTTTTGGTAATCGCATTGTTGGCCATGCATCCGCATTATCAGGAACGTGCTTATGAGGAAGTATCAAGTCTCTTGCCCTCTAATGACAACGAAATTACCTTAGAATTGATGGAGCAAGCGACTTATATAGATATGATTTTCAAAGAGACAATGCGACTATTTCCCGCGATACCAATGGTGTTTCGCAAAGTTACCAAAGAGGATCTGATCCTCAGCAATGGTGTGAAGTTACCGGTTGGTCTTATGATTTGTATTGACCTCTATACTTTGCATCGTAGTAAACATCTGTATGGTCCCAATGCCAACGCTTTTAATCCTGATAACTTTCTACCTGCAAATGTCGCCGAAAGGCATCCGTTTGCATATATACCGTTTACCAAAGGACAACGTTCTTGTATTGGTAAGTAAATAGATTTCTGGGAATTGTATCACCTAAGTATTTTTCATAAATTCTTTCTTTATAATTTAGGTTCGAGATATGCTGAAACATTTTTTAAAATTTCACTTGCAAAACTTATAAAAACGTATAAATTTACAACAGATTTTAAGTATGAAGATATAATTTGTGAGAATCATATGTCTTTAAAAATAGTGGAAGAGCCTCGTGTTCATCTAGAGAGACGGGTATAACAATAATATTTTGAAAGAAAAATTATTGTAATTTTGGCCTAAAAAGTCAATAAAATAAAAGGGAAAAACTAATTATGTATTTTTAACAAGTAAAAAAAAAATATTTATTTTTGTCAAATAAACTTTTATATTGAGTTTTATCTTAATTCCGAAGTATTTAAGCAATTTATTGATGAAACACTAATATTATATGGGATTTAGGACCAAACATGGGCTGATCGTTATAAAATTTTAATATGTTATATATTTTATATAAAAGTATGTTAAGTGGCCTCCGGTAGGTTAGTGTTTTTGTCTGGTAGATCGGAGCAGATGGGTTCGATGCTGGTTAAGAAGCGCACAACAGGTCGATAGGGGTCTAGCTGTACTTCTAGTATAAATCACTAATGCTGAATTTCATTGTAAAATTAATGGTTGTAATTTTGGTTGTTGAAGACATTTTTTACATTATAAAAATTGTCAGTGTCATTTGTGCTTTAATAGAACTTAGTGCTGCTCAAGGTAAAATAAAGAACCAATTTCAACCTTTTTTAAATGGCTTCGTCACTGTGCCGAAAAGTATCTTGAAAATTGCGATCTGTTCCTTACGCATGTTACAAATCTAGGCACAAACGCATAATACCCTCCGTAATATAGTGTGGTAGAGATGAAAAATTTAGATATTATTATTTTTTTTGAGGAATCCACAGATGTTTTCAACCGGTTTTTCAAATTATCATACAGCCACCGACACAATTAAGTTATTGCTAAACAAATACTCAGTCGGATAATTTAACGAAATTTTTCAATTATTTCTTTGGACTGTATTGAAGATATAGTCTCTCCTAATAAAATCAATTATAACCTTAAAATTTACATGATTTACAAAATAGACTCGTAGTTTTACAATAAAATTATTGAAAATTTTTCAAACTCTTGTATGCCTTAATCTGTGTAAACTGTAGTATTTATTATAGATAACATTATAGTTGGATTAGACTATAGTAAGGATTTTAGACTATATTATAGTAAGAAATATAGATGATACTATAGTAAGGCAACGGTAGTAAGTACTACATTATAAATTTATAGCCTGAGATATCTAGCTGGACTATATATTCGATTAAGACCAGTAATCTATTATATACTTGAATCGAAGACTTTAGTCAGAAGTAAAAGCTAAATTCTAGTCTAGACTGTGGACTATTGTGTCATGTATATACGTTTGTCTAAAATGTGGACTATATACAGTCCTTTAGACTAATTTATCGCCCAAACTAGGGTTTTGCTTAACTAAAGACTAGACCATAGATGAAACTATAGTCTGAATTTAATGTTTATTTAATCGTGAATATCTATACGAAAGACTTTAGTCAGGAATATTGACTCACATATAGTCTGCAAAGTAGTCTTTATATCGTTGACTGGTTTTGAACGTCAGCCACAAATTCTATGTATTTGCTTTTTGTTGTATATGTATATGTATATTGCAATTTTGTTTCTACCCAGCAGTTCGACGGAACATTCCCGAACTGACCACTTAACCTACCACTTGTGGTGGCCCCTAGCCACCTGACTACCCAGGTGACCAACCATTTTATCATGGGCTTGTCCTACGAGGAAGTCAATCGTCACTCTACACCCTACAAAGAGACAGTCAAAAGACGGTCAAAAATAGTCAAAGGCTGGTAATCACCAAATGGGTTCTTGGAAGTCGGCCACATTACTAGCTATTTAACTGGCTCTACTTTTCTTGCTATAAAACTAGGACTCGAACGAGTTCTAGGATAGTGACGATTTACTTTTATTCTTGATGAATGGCTCAAAACATGCGAATTGGAGCCAACAGGTGGTAAGATATTAATGGAAATAAAGGTCAAAAATTTCAATTGTCTACTCTCTAGAATACTATGGAACATCAATGTGACGATTGACCAAAAGATGGGTAAAATAACTACTTTCGAAAGTACAAAAAAAAGAGGACACTAAAGTGACGACTGTCTTTATTCTCGATTACGAGGAAGTCAATCGTCACTCTACACCCTACAAAGAGACAGTCAAAATACGGTCAAAAATAGTCAAAGGTAATCTCCAAATGGGTTCTTGGAAGTCAGCCACGTTACTAGCTATTTAACTGGCTCTACTTTTCTTGCTATAAAACTAGGACTCGAACGAGTTCTAGGATAGTGACGATTTACTTTTATTCTTGATGAATGGCTCAAAACATGCGAATTGGAGCCAACAGGTGGTAAGATATTAATGGAAATAAAGGTCAAAAATTTCAATTGTCTACTCTCTAGAATACTATGGAACATCAATGTGACGATTGACCAAAAGATGGGTAAAATAACTACTTTCGAAAGTACAAAAAAAAAGAGGACACTAAAGTGACGACTGTCTTTATTCTCGATTACAAAGGGTACATTCGTGACGAATACCCCAAAAACATACGAATTACAATCATCCAGGTGTTTAACTAACTAGTGGAAATTACAGTATTTTTCGAAAGCAATGACTCTTTGTCGAACTGCTGGGTACTACTTCAGATAGGTCCACACCGACTCTGGTATCTTAATGTCCTTTAAAGCAAGCAACAACGGTCTACTAAGGAAAACATGAGATATTTTTATATCTATCTATCTATCTATCTATCTATCTATCTATCTATCTATCTATCTATCTATCTATCTATCTATCTATCTATCT
>NC_060950.1:24948745-25038934 GCF_022045245.1 Lucilia cuprina | reverse complement strand
TAGATAGATAGATAGATAGATAGATAGATAGATAGATAGATAGATAGATAGATAGATAGATAGATAGATAGATAGATAGATAGATAGATAGATAGATAGGTGGATAGAAAGCGGACTAATATATATGAAAGTATTTCTTTAACACATTATTAATAAGACGTTATTAAAGCACTTCTATGTAATCAGAACGAAATATAGTTGCCATTAAAAAGTATGTTAATAGGAAATTTGTTGCAAGTCATTACCATAAGTTCACTTCACATAATTTCTGGCTGGACAAAATTTATATTAAATTTATTTCTCAAAATATAAATTTTATTTCATTTGTACTTTTGTACTATTTTCTCTTTGTGGGTTTCAATATTATTAATTTTTTATTTTATAGCTCATATTGAATTAATTACTTCTTACAATAAACAATAATTTTAAATGAGATATTAATTAGGTGCTTTGTTATATTATTATGAAAATTTGCAATATAAATTAAAAACGTCATTAATTTTAGTCATATACATTTCTGTATATACCTTATTTTTTAAAAATTTTAATTCCATTTAACTCCGATTTAACCAACAAAGATCAGGAAAAATCATTTTCATAAGCGTGTAGACATAATTACTTCATGAGGTAATAACATCGCGGAATCTCTTGCGAGAGTAAGCTCCTCACTTTCTTCGACATTTTCGTCTGCCTACTGTGGTCAACCTAAAAACTCTTAATTCATCATAAAATCCACGTGGATTGAATAAAGCTACTCATAGACTAGCGAAGATCATGTTACCATCTTACTAAACACGAGCATCACAATCCATACTTCAATTTCCGAGAGAAAATCTACGAAACTTAACAGGGATCCATTGTAGAAGAATAACTTACTGGTAATGGCTTCTGCAGGAGCTCTCTAGGCGAGGGGGAATAAGAAAGTAATTGGCTAGGAGTTGGTTCCTAGCCAACGTCTATACGAGTCTGATATCGGAAAGATATAATCATTTATTCGTGTGAAAAACTGCTTTGTTTAGGAGTCCAAATCAGTATGATTTTTTACCTTTTTCTACCTATAAAATGGGCATTTTGCCGATATCACTATAACACTTTAAATCTTGTGTTAATGTCGATAGTTTTATATAAACCGATATTGTCATATGTGTATCATACGTGGCCCTAACCTAGTTCATCTTTAAATAGTGAATGTTTTTTTATTAGTTTTTAGCCAGTTCTTATCCCTCGCGCGGTACTTTTTATATAATTTTCTAAGAACAGGACTACAGTCAAATATTTATACTTGAAAGTGGATACATATATGATTTAAACTCTTATCCTATACAAACATCAGCTTAAATCCACATTCCCCATTAAAGTGTTGTAGAGTATAATGCAACAAATAGCGAACGTAACATCCATTTGTATGAGATCGGACAACTAAACTGTAGTTTGATTTGTCATCCATATATCGCATAGGATATACGATTTTTTCAGATTTTAAACATTATATGTATGTTTATACCAGTATAGGACGAATTAACGTAAGTGAACAAAGAATAAATCCATTTAAGCTGAAATATCATGACTATCGTCAACCACATTTATCACCAAGTCGTCTCCCTACTTCCCGTAAAAAACCAAAAATCCGAACAAAATTTGTAGAAAATTGGAACTTTAATATTATGTTAATTACTAAAAATCTCCCACAAAGAATAGCTTTTTGACAAATCCATTAATAATCAACATTAATTTTCATATTCACCAATAAAATAAATCGCATTAGTAACACATCGAATTTTTAGTCGCATATACATACTTATCCATGTATATGCACGTATACATACATAAGTTCAGATTACTTGTAAGATTTTAAGTAAATCGATCTATTAACAAATAATAATCAACTCGAGCTAAACGATGAAACTATATTATTTGTGTACATTAAAAACATATTTTTCAGATGATTTTCCCATATATTTCCATAGACCCGTATTTTTACCATCTGGAATGGGTCCTATATATCTTGACTCTGTTACAGATACTATAACACTCGGTCTGCCACAACCAACTATTGCATTTGCTAGCGCTCCCGATCTAGATTTACTATCCAGCACTAGTCCAGATCCAAAAATACGTAAAGAATTTATTGAAAACTGGATTTTTAATAATTTAAATAAGTACGAAAAACCTAAAGAATATCGTTATTAAGTGTTTGTTATAAATGTTGCTAAAGGATTTGGAACTTTTTTTAAAATAGCTGTTTTTGTGGAAACTTATTATAATTTTTGTTGTTACTAATATCAGCTATTAATTTTACCCTTCGAGGATTTCAATTTGCAATATTTATTTCAGGATATGTTTTCTGTAGTTCATCAAACACCTAGACCGACCAAAAGTTAATTTACAGTCCTAAACTGTAGTCCATTGTGAATAAATAGTATAAATTTCACACTTTACAACAGTTCTCACTTGACTACAAATCAAATGGCTATAATTTTATCCGTAGTCTGGAGTCTAGGCTATGGAAAAAATAAACAATAATTTAGTCAATAATTCAGACTGTAATATAGTTCAAAAGTCCAGAACATTGTCTAGTCAAGCTAAAGTCGAGTCTATAGTCCAGACAACAGTCTATATATACAAAAAATAATATAGTGTAGTCTATAGTCCTGACTATAGTATATTCTATAGTTTAGTCTATAGTGCAAATTTTATCCTAATCTCTAGCCCAGAATTTAGTATATTGTTCAGAATTAGATCTGGACTTTAGTCTACACTATAGTCTAGTCTTTAGTCTATAATCTAGTGTACAGTTCAGAATAAGATCTGGACTTTAGTACACACTATAGTCAAGTTTTTAGTCCAGATTATAGCCTTTACCATTATTGAAGCTATAGCGTAGTATATAGTTCAAACTATTTACTAATATGGGCTATATATACTCTGATCGTAGTTATGAAAAATATATACCAGAATAAAGTTCAGTTTATATATAGTATAGAGTGTATAAAGTAAAGACTAAACAAGAATAGTCCAGTTAAGATTAAAATTTTGTCAATAATTCAGAATATATTCTATATATAGTTCATTCTATAGTGTATTTTATAGGTAAGACTACTATTACATTTGCTAGCGTCCACTGTCTAAATTTACTATCCAGCACTACAGTATAGTCTTAGGTTAGATTACGGCCTAGTCTTAAGTCAGACTACAGTTTAGTCTACAGTCCATACTATAGTCTAGTATATAGTTCATACTACATTCTAGCCAATGGTCCCGAATATAGTATAGTCATGCTAAAGTCAAGTCTATATTACAAACAATAGTCTAGTCTATAGTTAAGACTTTAGTCTGTAGTGCAGACTATAGTATATTCTATAATGTAGTCTATAACGCAAACTATATCCTAATCTCTAGCTCAGACTATAATCTAGTATACAGTTCAGAACAAGATCTAGACTTTAGTCCACACTATAGCCTAGTCTATCTTCTAGTATGTACTTCAGAATAAGATCCTGATTTAAGTCCACAATATGGTCTAGTCTTTAATCCAAACTATAGCCTATTCCATTATTCATACTATAGCGTATTTACTGTATTTACCCTGATCTGAGTTATGAAAAATATGTACCAGAATGAAGTTCAATATATCAATATATAGTATGGCATAAAGTATAGTTCAATGTTAGATTACAGCCTAGTCCTAAGTCAGACTATAGTTTAGTCTACAGTCCACACTACAGTCTATTCTATAGATCAGACTATAGTCTAGTCTATAGTTCAGACTATAGTTTAGTATATAGTCCAGAAAATAGTCTTATCCATAATCCATACTATAGTCTAGCATTTAGACCATTCCAGACTTCAGTCTAGTTTATAGCCCAGACTAAAATTGTCTATAATTCAGACTATGGTCTAATCTATAGTTCAGACAATAGTTTAGCCTATAGACTAGTGACCAGGGCTAGGCAAAATAATGGACCGATTTCAACCATTTTCAATATGTTCCAAATTTCATCAAATAATCCGTGCGTGCACACAAACATGAACACACAGACGGACATAGCTATATCGACGTAGAAAGTGATCAATATTTTTGGTCTTACAAACATCAACACAAACGCAAAATACCCTCCCACTAAAGTAGTGTAGGGTATAAATAGTTAATCTTCAAAACTATATGACAAACTCTGTGAAATCAGTCCCCCATAAAAGAAATCTGTCCCGACTGTCGGCCATTATCAACTATACTTTCTTATTTTTAATACTATTTAAATACGTATATAATTTTAATTTAAGGCTTTAAAATATTTATTAATATTAAGTTAAAATTTACTTATATTATTTTATATTAAGAAATATTAAGTATATTTTCGAAATCATTTTCATTCATAAATCTGCTTTTTTAGCCCAACGATCTGATGAAGATTTAGATTATGAAGAGGAAGACGTAGAGGGATTCTTTTCGGAAGATGAAACCGATTCTTTTTTTGATCATATTCATTCAGAAACTACATATATCATAGAACGTATAAATTTTATAGAAATTTGGCTTTGGAATACGGGCGAAAATTTTAGGTTGGTCTATCTACACATCATTTTGTCGGCACAAAAAAGCTTTATTTAAATTTTAATATAGTTTGCTATGACTAATCTTTTTGTAAATATTTTATATTGTTATATTGTCCGGCAATGATGGACGACTCAGTGTCCAGTTGATTTCTTCATTTAAAATATCTTCAGTTATGATAAATACAATTTTAATCGGAATTTAAAAACTTACAACCGATAAAAGTAAATAGAGAAACAATTACTATAACTAATGAATATTGGTATCGTGTTTTAAACTAACATAAATAGGTCCTGATAATACAGTGGGACAAAATAAACAAAAGTTGAGATACCTGGGAAGTGACACTATTTTTGTGAAAGGTAGATCCAATTCGAACAAAAATCTGTTTTTGAAGTCTGCCAAACACTTCAAAATTTTGAGATGAGGGTACAAAACCGGGTTTTCGTACCATTAGCACGTATAAGTCAGTAACTTAGTTGCATCTTAAACTATATTAGATTAGACTATAGACTAGACTATAGACTAGATTATGGAATAGACTAAAGTATAGACTAGACTAAAGACTAAACTATAGACTAGACTACAGAATAGACTATAGACTAGACTATGGAATAGACTATAGACTATGCTATAGGCTGGACTACAGAATAGACTACAGATTAGACTATAGACTAGACTATAGACTAGACTATAGACTAGACTATAGACTAGACTATAGACTAGACTATAGACTAGACTATAGACTAGACTATAGACTAGACTATAGACTAGACTATAGACTAGACTATAGACTAGACTATAGACTAGACTATAGACTAGACTATAGACTAGACTATAGACTAGACTGTAGACTAGACTATAGACTAGACTGTAGACTAGACTATAGACTAAACTATAGACTAGACTATAGACTAGACTATAGACTAGACTTTAGACTAAACTATAAACTTTACTATACAGTAGTGCTGAATTTTCGACATTAAGGAATGCTTGATAGAATCAATCACATTAATATATCGTTATTAACAAAAAAATTCGGTAACAATTTTTTCAGATCATCCACATAGATATTATAAACGCTTACAACCTATGCCTATTAATAATCGTAAAACTGCATTATACAGAGGTGGAGCTCATGTCCTTAGTTTACCAGAGCCGCAATATGCACCAACGGGTCATCCTTATGTAAATACAATGTCATCTGGTTCTAGAAAAGAACCAAAAATACGCAAAGATTTTATAGAAAATTGGTTTATAACAATATAAATAAGTACGACAAACCAAGAACTAGGCAAAAAATATTACTAATCATCTTGTGAACGTGTTAATTATAATAATAACAATTCCATTAAATATTGTCATTAAATGTTATTATATTAATTTCATATTTAAAAAGTAATTGGAATAGATTTTTTTAAATTAAACACTAACTCTCGAAACCGTCGTTGGTACAGCTAAGAGAGATCTAGTGCCTGGTTTTTAAAGAAATCTAGTTGTAACTGTTTTGGGACAAAAAAATATACAAATTTACTTATGATATACATATGTACTTGTGTATATGTATATACTTCTTATATATCGTAAGGTAAGAGATATATTTACAGGAATGTAATAAGTACAAATTAATAATTTGTTTTTATAATTGATTCGGAATTATTTATAACAGTATAACAGTTTGAGAAAGTTAATCATTTTGCCATATTAAGCATTCAATTGTGATTTCTAACTAAGTACAAAAATTCTAAGAAAAATTTACGAATCTAAAAATATTACTCTATCCAGTTAAAGGCCATTCATTTAAGTTACATTACATTTGTTTTTCAGACGATTATCCCATATATTTTAATAGACCCTTTTTCCTACCTTTGGGAACGGGACCTATACCACTTGAATCTATAGGAATGACAGGTGTGGCACAACCAACATTTGCACTAGCTGGAGTTCCTCCTCCAGTTTTACCATCCAGCTCGAGTCCAGAACCAAAAATTCGTAAAAAATTTATTGAAAATTGGATTTTCAATAATTTAAATAAGTACGAAAAAACTGTTGATCATTGGTTCTATATAAAGCTTATATTTATCGTTAAGTCTTTGCTATATGTTACTAATTATGGGGCAATATTATTTAATATTTGTTTTAATTTTAGTGACTGTTTGCTTTTTCTAATCGCTGTATACATTTATCAGAAGTTGGGAGAGTTTTCTACTTTCGCTTTTTTTGTAGATTGTTTTTAATTATCTTTTAACTGCCAATTATATTCACTTCTATTTTAGGTACTAATTTGTATCTTTTAATATGTCATTGTATGAGAAAAATATATATTGATTTAAAAAAATTATAAAAATATGATACTGATATCCTACACTAATGCTAATCTTTGTAACATCCAAAAATATTGCTCCTATACCGACCATTATATATACAATCGTCTTAGAATCATTTTCTGAGTCAATGAAACCATGTCCGTCCTTCCGATTGGATGTCCTGGCATGGAAGTACAATTGGATATAATTTTAAACATTTGCCTTTTTTGGGCTCGTTTGGAATCGGTACCTCGAAAGGTCAGAGGTAATTTTTATGTTAAATAGATTAGAATATCTCAAGAAAAACTTATATAGAAAAGTAATGAGTTAAAATGCTAATAAAACTACTTTTCAGTATCTTTTCATTAGTATTTTAACTCGTTATTTTAACACGGTGATGATAATGGAGGCAAGAACTTCTACGCTCGCTTACAAATAGGGAGTTAAAGAAGTACTTGCAGTGTCGCTTACAAAAAAGTTGTTGAGTAAGTTGTTTTGTAATAATAAACATGTAAGTCGGGCGAGCCGATGGACCGATGTAAACCATTTTCAACAGGCTTCGTCTACGGTAGTGTAGAAGATCATGTGGCAAATTTCATTGAATTATCTCTAAAATTGCGACCTATAGTTTGATTACAAGATTTACAAGCCCTATTCGGGGGTTCAGTTGTATGGGGGCTAGGTGAAATAATGAACAAATGTTAACCATTTTCAATAGGCTTTGTCTACGGTTCCATAGAAGATCTTGTGCCAAATTTCATTGAATTATCTCCAAAAATTCGAACTGTTGTTTGATTACAAGGTTTACAAGACCTATTCGGGGGGTCAATTATATTTGGGCTAGATGAAATAATGGACCGATCTTAACCATAGGCTTCGTCCCTGAGACAATAGAAGATCATGTACCAAATTTTATTGAATTATCTCCAAAATTGTGACCTGCAGTTTTATTACAAAACCAGATGGACGGACTAAATCGACTCAGAAAATGATTCTGTTCCGATTGGTATACTCTAAGGTGGGTATAGGACCAATATTATTGTGCCTTTATGATTCTGCTAACTTTTCTAATAATCGGACTTCACCTTAGTCCCCGCACTAAGTTCCTTCAGGAAAGCGTTAATCCCCCCTAATATATTAGTTTTATGAATAATTAACTTCTTTTTAAACATAAATGCATTCAGCAATTTTTTTTGATCCTAGTCCTCACATTTTAATTACATACATAACTGGTTTAGGGTATCATATGGTCGGCCATATCCGACTATACTTTCTCACTTGTTTGACGTTGATTTCATTTAAAAATACTAAACTTTACGAGAGTCTAAAACGAGTATGACATTGCAAAAAAGTACTTACCGCACTCGCTTCCAAATTGGGAGTAAGGTAAGCATTTTTACTACGATCACCTGTAAATACGGAGTTTAGCAAGTAGTTTTGTTTTTGAGAAAAAAATTGTTTACAAGGAAACGTCTGTGATTATTTCATTCTAAGTAATACAGACGGTATATAGTAGTAATTGAAAAATAATTTGTGGAGTAAGTACAAGTCATTACTATGTTATTGCTTTATGCTTAGATGACATCGCAAAAGATTTCGAAACTAAAATATGTAATTTTACAGTCTCTTATATTTCAGGAAATTTTAAACTCAGTAGCGGTAGCTTAAAACAACACCAAAAAATTAAACAAGCAATACCTAATTCGGAACAAATACTAATTCGTAAGAATTTTAAAGATTCATGGATTTTCGAGAATTTTAAAATGTAATTAGAGTTTATTTAAGTGATAATTATTTAGTCGGTGTTGTGTTTTTATTTGAATTATCATTATAAAATTATGTATATTTTTAATTAGATATTTGCTCTTAAAAACGGCCTATGAGATCAAATATTTATATTATAAGGTGGTAAATGACAATATTATGAAGTTTTTTTGAATATTTTTCTTTTATAATAATTGCATTCTTTTAGATCGCTTTTTTATATTGAATAATTTAAATATTAACAAATTCTCAACACATACATACCCAACAAAAACTTGCAAGGAAGAGTAATGAGTTAAAAAGCCGCTTTTCACTACATATTAATAAGCATTTTAATACGTTATATTAAGAAGGTGATGGCGTTGAAGGCAAGTACTTACCACGCTCGCTTAGAAATCAATACCTAAATAAGTGCATACAAATAGGTAGTTAAAAAAGAATGTGTATGTAAGAAACAGTAAGAAACATAGAAGTCATTAAAAGAATACTTGATAGTAATACAGTAGTAGTCATTGAAAAGTAAGTAGTTATATAAGTACAAGTTATTACCGAGTTTTTGCTGAATATATATTAAATTTAACACATATTTAATAATTTAACAAAAATTTTCAGTTTTAAAACGGCGTATTGCAATAAAAATGAAAGGAGACAAGCAGAATCCAGTTCCAAAAACCGACACTAAAACTATGATTCGAAAAAATTTCATAGAAAATTAGATTTTTGAAGAGATGAACACGTAAAATTTCACATTCTTTTGTTTATATATTCGTGATTGTTTTATTGGCATATATATAAGGGTTCTATAGTTAAAACGAAAAGTCGACATTTTGCATTTTATGAAGAGTCGATTTTTCGACTTTTTTCATTTAATTTTTGACTTTTCGAATTTAGGTTTTTTATAAATAGTCGACTTTTCGACTTTTTCTGACTTTTATTCGACTTTTCGATTTTTTTCCGACTTTTGACTTTTTCCGTCTTTTCGAGTTTTTTCGACAGTTTTTGACTTTTTTCGAGTTTTCCCGACTATTTTTCCATTTTTTAGACTTTTTCCGATTTTTTTGACTTTTGACTTTTTCCGACTTTTCGAGTTTTTTCGACAGTTTTTGACTTTCTTCGAGTTTTTCCGACTATTTTTCCACTTTTTCGACTTTTTTCGACATTTTCCGACTTTTTTCGAAAAGTTGAATTTTCGACTTTTTTCAACTGTTTTCCAATTTTTTTTTTATTTTTTTCGACTATTTTTCGATTTTCCGACTTTCGACTTTTATTTACAAAGTCGACTTTTTTCACAGACGATAGTCAAGTTATCGACTTTTTTGGAACAAAATACTCGACTTCCACTTTTCGACTTTTTATCGACAAAAAGTCGATTGTTCGATTATTCGAAAGTCGATTTATAGAACCCTAATATATATGTACATTTGCAATGTTACATTTAATCATTATTACATATTACATTATTATTTGTGTTCCTGTAATGAGTATGGGAAGTCAATTATCTCATTACTTAAGTGTTCCTAAGTAAACAATAACGAAGTCACTTTAAATAATGACTTTCTCTACAGTATTACAGTAATATTGGGCATATTGGGCATAAATTCCATAAATTTTCATGATATGAGCAATTTCGTGATACCTTTTAAAATCAATATCTTAAGATTTGGATGAAATTTGATTTTCAGCCCTATTGCTCCAGAACTTCCGGATTTAGAAGTAGTCGAAGTAGGTCATTTTGAATTAAAAAGAAAATCTGAAACAATAGAGTAATACTTATATGAACTCCTCTGGGCAATTTTTGCTTGAACTTATAGGTGAAAAGTTACACTCATTGGAATAAAACCCTGTATAAGCAAATGTCCAACTTTAACCCCTTCTAAGTCCGGAAGTCCTTGACCAATAGATGATGAAAATTTGTGTCTGGCCTATTATCCAATAGTCCTAACCTTACTGAAAATTTCATCCAAATAGATTGTTTAAATATATATGCTCCATATGATGATTCATATATGATTCGTTTTTAGCTGGAATGACATAATTTTTGTTCAATTTCTTTAACCACCATTTTGTTAAACTAAATTTTATTAATACTTACAGATGAATTCCCTTACCCATTTGTGTATGGTTTTTATTCTTCTGGTCCGATACCCGAAGGCGTTATTATTACAACACCTCGCCCTTTTATTTATACAACAACCGAAACTTTAACACAAACTAACCCAAACTTACCCAAAATTCGTAGTAATTTTATAGAGATTTGGTTTTATCAAGGACTAAATAAGTAAATTTTAAATTCTCTTATAATATATAATATTAAATGGTTTTTGAGATAACAAACTATATAGATGGTGTACTGGATTATATGTTCATAAATTTCCACTCATATTTTATTGCTATTAGTAATTTACTAAAAATATTCATACTGTGACTGACAATCTTAAAAACACCCACCATAAATAAGAATCAGATCCCAGACTTATCTTAATTAAAATATAGTTCTTAATTTTGAAAGTAAGCCAAATCGGTACAAATGTCTAGCGAAGATACAATTAAAATTCAACACGAATAACATACATAAGCGTGTATATATCATAAGAAAGTCTTGATAAGATCATCCTATAATTAGGCTTTACTTTGATGACTTTATCAACATCGGACAAATCACTTTATTTTGAAGTAGTTTAACTAGACCAACAAGATTTTAAACGTTTAATAGAAAATGTACATGGTTAAAATTTGATTTAACAAAAAAAAAATGTTTCTAAATTTTTTCAAGTTTATCGCCGAAGATGTGGTACACGTTCTCGTACAAGATCTCGAACAAAATCAAGAAAATGTTTTAAAGTTTATCAGAACATCGAAATTCGAAATAACTTCCCTGAAACTTGGATATATAAGTGCAAAAATGTGTAATTATTATTGCAATTTTTTCTTTAAATAAAATTATGCATTTTTCGATTAAACTAATTTGGAATGTTAAAATTAAGTTTTTAAACATCTCATAATAATGTCAAATGATTCCTCTTTTAAACTGAGAATTACTATAGCTATAGACCTATGTTCTGTATATATGTATATAAAACCATTTAAAATATAATTATAGTTATTTTGATTCTTTTTTATTATCCGGTTCCAATTTTTAAAGCACCTGCATGCATTCAAATTTCTCAATTTAAAAATAAATTGTATTATATGTATGTCTGTCACTATATAATATCAAATCTTTATAGATTTATTACGTCACTCCTGAAATGAATTTCGGTAATTTATGTTAGACTTGGGGGCTATTAAATTCTTAAACTATTTCTTTCGCTAATAAATTTTGATCTAAATTCTTAAAAAGCTGGAGGTCCACACAACGCGTTTTACGCTTTCTCGCATTCTATGCGTCTGTCAAAAAAGCAGAATCTATGTATTTGTATGCTGAAAGTTAGAAGCACAAAAGCGTAGAATGCCTTTACGTGCAGAATGCTTAAAGTAGATCTACTTTGTACTTTTATAAGTGTCACAAGCAGTGCACGAACATGTCAGCTGATTTTGACATTTTATGTTGTTTATTTAATGCGTATTTATGAATTTTAATAAAATAAAATAAGTTTAATGATAAAAAATAAATAAAAACTGTGGAAAAACGCCAAGTTGTTTAAAAATATAACAAAAAAATTTACGCTTAAAAAGCATCGCATGTAACTTGAAGCCTAGAACGCGAGTAGGTATGAAAAGCGCATAATGTTTGACGCGAAGACGCGTAGTGTGGACCTCCGGCTTAATACTGAATATTAATGTTTTGTAGTTAAGGAATTGTTTATTAATTTGCGCTTTCAGCTTCCGATTTGTGAACTTTTGGTACGATATATGTCTTCGATTTGACCTAGTAGCTATAATAGTTACTTGCGATAGACGAGATAGCCCACATATAAGGTTTTTTCGAAAAAATAACTTTTACGTTTATAACGTTCAAAATCCTTCCACTAATGTAAATTAGGATCGGTTCACTCTTTATATACGGGTAGGTAAAATTTGCCTACCCCTACAGCTATCCATCAACAATGATATCAACTCATTTAAAACTCTTAGTCCCACAGTCGCTTCACTGTGACGTATCATCTGTCTCGGCAACAGCACTGAACTCATTCCTGCTTCTAGGCTTTACCGTGCATCAGTCTTCCAAACGATATATTCTTCCCGCGAATTTGGGTGCTCTACAATAATTGGGACAAGAAAAAGTACAAAGCTCTGAACTGCGGGCTACCGATTCCCGTGCTACTACACTATGTGGTTCTCGTGTTCGATCGCATGATTCCAAATAAATACCGAGAATACATTTCATCATCAACAGTTTATAGTCCCGAGACACTATATGCACCTCAAGAGAACCTTGTTACTGTGTGAAGATTCAACAAGTTAACTATGTTCAGTTATATCCTATATCCTATAAACTAGTTATGAATCATAAAGTAATGAAAACAAAAAAGGCTTAGAGCCAATTATGGGCCGATTAGTTAAGACACTACGATTCTTTTAAAAAGTTGTTTATCTCAAATTTCTTCTATATAAATAGTTGTTAATATTTGTAAGTTAGTGATGGCCTCTATAGTAATTTACTAGAATCATATATTGCCCGATCTTGAATCTTTAATACCAAAGAAAATTTATCAATAGAACATATTTGTCAAAAATTATAGACCTTTTTAAACCCCACCCATTTGGACTGTTTTAAACAGTCGGATATATCAACATCGTCATAGTAAAGGGTTTTAATACGTTAAAAATTTTGGGAATCCAAGAATTAAAATGACTAAAATAAAATTATTCAGGAAACCAATATATTTTAAAAACAATATATATTGTACAAAATTTCAGATAATCAGCCATGGTTGTCGTATTTCTTACTTTTAAGATTAATTATTATTTAAAAACATTTTTTACAGATTATTATGAATATGGTATAACATGGCTGCCAGATTATGAATATGAAGTAATGGCAACAATTTTTCCAAGTACTACCGAAAATTCACCTCACAGTGAACAAAATGAGCCAATTATACGAAAAAATTTCGAAGAAATTTGGATTTATCAAATAATTAATAAGTAATTTTTTTGGGAAATTTTCTATTTTATTAAATGGATTTACTTTGTAATTAACAAATGTGGTGTTTAAATTTTTAAGTATTTGTAAGGAATTTGTTTTTATAGAAACTAATTAATGGGACCTTCACACTATCACACATATTGCGTTTAGACGATCCCATCCATATTTTGACAGTTTATATGATTTGTGTGATCGTGTGGAAGAGGCTTAACTGGATAAATTTTACTTAAGGGCCCTTCACACGTTCCCACTTTACGTACGTAAAGTCTAATGAAAAATTAAAATGAAATTTTATCCGTATAAAAAGAGTATAAAAGTCGTATGATTTATATTTTTTGTGCTTAAACGATTGGTATAAAACAATACAAACGAAAATTGTAGATACCAAATACATGACAAAATTTCCCTGTAAGTCTCTTGATTCTAAGGTACTTTAAAATTACTTAATACTTATAATTTCTAAAAGCATTGAAATACACACGGAGAAAAAACTCTTGAAAAGTAACAAGATTAATACAATCCGTTGTAAAAAGTGAACTTACCACGTTAGTTAACATTTAGACAATGGATTCGTATGCAATTCAAATAATAAATAGTTTTTTTTTCTGACAACCACTGTTGTAGTTTTGGCAACGCATCGTTATCATTGCAACATCACATTGTTGTCATATCGATTACGTTTTACTTAATTACGGCAAAGAATCCTTGTTATTTCGGCTACGAAAAGTTGTAATTTCAAAAACTCAATGTTGTGATTGACAACATAGCGTTGTCACTTAAGTAATAAGTTATTAGTTTTTGCTGATTCGATAACGTGGTATATTTTATATATTTTTGTTGTTGATTTGACTACTAAACGATCATATTTTGACAAAAGATTGTATTGAGTAATAAGAAACACTTTCGTGTCAATTTATTACCAAGCGTGTATAATTTGTAAACATATTTTTTATTCCCTCTGTGTACACTTAATTCCTCTTAGATCCACATATTTCTAATTATAAAGTTTTTAAGAGAACGTAATTTTAGAACCACAATTTATTTTGCGATTACTTAGATAATACAATTTAAAATTGTAATTATATATTTTCTTCCAGACGATTTATTATACTTCAGAGGGGAAGAAGTTATATTTCCTACATATTTAGCAGGTGCCACTGAAAGTGTTGTACAAGCTGAACAAGAGTCTTCTACACTAGCATATATTCGCAAGAACTTTGAAGAAGTTTGGATTTTTAATAAGCTACATAAGTAATTTCATGACATTCTATGTTTTTAAATAGAGTCCTACATCTAATAAGTATTATTCTGTTTTCAATTCAAGCAGAAATGGTTTTATATGTGTATCTAACAAAAATTTTTTATTTGTATCTAATACATTTATCATCACAATTAATCTGAACGGTATACAGTAGGTCTAATAGAAGAATTACTATTTAGACCTAATATTATACGAATCTTTAGCACGTCCTACCGGAAGTATATCAAAGTTCTAAACAGATTCCATACAAACGCCTATTCGAAGCAAATTTGAAGAAGTTCAAATGTTCCATAAGCTTGTTAGTAGCTTTATGACATTCCTGTCCAATTCACAATTGATGTCGTAGCGTTGTATGTCAAAAATTGTTTTCAAATTGTATTTTTGAAACAAAAAGAAATTTCAAATACAAATTAAGACATATTACGATACAACTGTACAACACCGATCCCCCCGGGGGCATGTTACCTTGGCGAAGACCTCCGCCTTGGTGTTATTGCATTCCCGGGGTATAAAGAGGGCCCAATACCTCCAATCTGACCGGGATTGAAAAATTGGTGATTTCAGTCTACTGCTTGGCTTAGTCCTTGCATAGATTGCCAGAGGTCTGACCAGAGCACCGCACAATCTGGTACTACGGGTGGCCAGTTGCCCGCAGGACTATGTCCTGGCTGGTCAGTTGGTTGAGGTTCCTTCGGGATCCACGTAGTGGCTGTTGGTTGAACCCAAATTCGCGGGAAGAGAATAAGTGGCGGTTAAAAGACTGATGCATGATAATAGTCAATATTTCGGGATAAGGTTCGGTGCTGTTGCCGAAATCAACAGATACCCCACAGAGGAGTGACTGTGGGACTAAGCGTTGGAAATGAGTTGGTATCAATTGTATATGATAAAGAATGAATGTAGAGGTATACGGGACTCATCCACCCGTATACCTAAATGAATGTGTCGTATGTTTTTCTCTATGAATGTGTCGAATGAATGAGTTGTGTGCTGGGTTGAATGATTATGAATGAAAGTTATCATATACGAGAGATACCGATTAAGTTTCCTTCCTTGTCCAAATATGTTTCAGAGTTTACTCTGTTCATATTCGACTTGCCACAGCGTGTCACTGTGAGTAAGAACAATGTCTACGGCATATTGATGGATCGTGCTTCGGTCCACCGGTTACGTCTCTAGGTGCTGTTGCCGACTCAACAGAGCCATTGTAGTGTGGTTGTCTTACAACGTGACTACTTTGGCAAGAGATTAGATAGCTCGAGTACTCCAGCAAAGTACTTACGCATGGTACCGGTCATATCCAATGTGCAAAAATTGCCACCTGCGTCTTCATTGAAGACAAAGGGGCGATGGTAGGCCGTTCTCAAGTCTACCCAGTGGATGAAAAAGACCACCGTGAGATAGGCCGACACGGCAGGTGCTCACGTAAAACTATCGACAGTCTGTACAACACCGATGGTGAATTGGACAATTTATGTTTGTATTTCCAACAACCGAATTTAAATTCGTATTGCAAATGGAACTTGTAATAACTGATAACATTTACTAGCAACACTTTCACTAAATTAGTTTTCGACTTCTTTATCCGATCGTAGATGAAATAGTCCATATACCAGTCAATACTTCATAAAGAAGTTCACAGTCTAGCGAATATACTAGACATAAACTTGTCCATAAAAAAGTGCTTGGAATAGTCAATAGACTATAGTACATAGATTAGCTAATCTATTAGTCTATATATAGTAGTAAGTAGTTAAGCAGACTGGTTATTTGACTTGTCAATAGACTTACCAATAAACTAGGTCATATATTAGTCAGTGAAACATTCTATAAACTAATTAGTAGACTAGTCAGTAGATCAGCCAAAAGACTAATTTATTGTATGATCTATTGACTACTCTAACTACCACACTAGTCACTAGACTATACAATAGACTAGTCAACAGACTTTTAAATTGATTTGTCAATGGACTATTCTATCGATAGTTAACAAAATATTAAACTTATCTATAGATTAGTCAATAAACTAGTTAATAGTCTAGTCAATAGAATTGTCCATATTAGTTAACAGACTAATCAATAGACCCCTCTATAAAATATATATTGATCTGTTAACAGTCTATACAATAAACTATTTAATAATGTATTCCATAGATTAATCAATACTAGATAATCAATAGACTAGTCCACATACTGATAAACAGACTAATCAATAGACTATTCTACAAATATTAATAGATTTTTCAAAAGGCTACTTCACAGATTTAAAAACATATACTCAGCAAAAAAAAGAACTTCCAAAGAATCGAAAAATAAGTAGAATTTACTTCATGGAAGTACTGAAAAAGACCGGAAGAAGTGATGATTTTAACACAGGCTTTTCAAGGAAGGATGTTCTTTTTTAAATTCCAAATTCACTACTGAACTGAAGTCACTCTTAGGAAGTAATTTTGATGTTCTTTTTTTGAAGTAATTGTTGCATTATAGAATACAACTAATTTGACTTACATAATATTAAAACAAATAAATAAATTACATGCATTTATCAATTAACTTTAAAATAAAATGGGTTCAAAACAAAATTGGATTCTTTTCACTTCTTTGGAAGTTAAAAAACATCACTTTCACAGAAGGTAAAAAAACTAACTTAGTGCTACTTTTGAAGTGGTGATAAATGTTATTCTTTTGGAAGTACTTCTTTTTTTGCTGGATATGTATATAGTATATGTATAATACAAATGTTTAACTCACATTTTTTTACCTTATAATTTGTTAATAACCCAAATAACATTAAATTTTTTCTTTATATTATTATTTTTCTAGAAGATTACTATAATGATATAATTGACTACACATTTGCAGAAGAATTTGTATTTGACTCAATAGTCCTTGAACCGTCAGCAGTTTCTACCGATAGTGTATCAAAAGTTGAACAAGTCTCAATGCAAACGAATATTCGTAGCAATTTTGAAGAAGTTTGGATTTTTCATAAACTATATAAGTAATTCTATTGTATTCTATGTTTGTTGTCTGATATAACGAATTGGCAATAATATTGTAATTTTTACGGAAATGGGATTTAAAATTAATATACATTGTGGTCCGTTGAAACATTTACACAGACTATAATTCATTAATTTAGACTCTAGACTAGTTTATAAACTTATTTAAAAACTAATCTCTATAACATCGTTTTAGATTATCATAAAGATCATCGATAAGTTCATTGACTCTTTCGTAAAGTAATCTGGTCAATATACTAGACCTGACACTCGTTTTTAGAATCGTTTTTGGACCAGTTCAAAGTTGATAAACTAATCTATAGAAAGTCAAATATACTAGTTCATATACAACTCGGTAGTATGATCGTAGACTAGTTCAAAATTAGACGCTGCACTATTTCATTGCCTAGTAAGTAGACTTGTCAACGAAAGAGTCATTGGAAAAGTCAAGAGACCAATTTACTACTCTTAGAACTAATCGACAATGTATTGGTGGAAGATATCAGAAATCTATATATTGTTGTTGTTATTCATAAAAAAAACCGAAAATGTTCTTTGCCCAGACTTAGACTTGGCAGGTTTATGAATTTGTGTGAGAGAGAGAGGAGAGAGAATATTAATATTTTTGTTTACTTATATCTCACATAAAATCGAAAATTTACATTATGAGTCTAAATCAGTGCTAAACAATAAAAGTCGAGTGAAATCAGTTCTTTACATATATACAATACTAATTCAAAAAAAAATTTCTCTTGTCAACGAAATATTGATGTTAAAACAATTTTTTTAATAAATTTGTTTTTTATTGTAGATTTTAAATATAACCTATTTAAACTTAAGATACCACAAAGTATAGGGCTAAGATTTGGTGTTAACATCGATGGTGATATGGAAATGAACGACGATGGTCTAAATACAAGAATACGCAAACGTTTTACACATATTTGGATTTTTCAAAATTTTCAAAAGTAATTAACCCCAAATAAAGGGAACAAAAATTTTTCTTCATTTAAGTCATTAAAAATTGTAAATTTGGCATTAAATCAAAATAAATTATTTATTTTGCTTAAATATTTTATATTTTAAGTTTATAATTGAAGACCAAAATCTGTATCATTCCGTAGTTGTGGCAACAAAGTTAAATGCTAAGACAAAAACCTTTTTTTTAGGAAAAATTATCCAATTCACAATTGCTGTTGTATGATTGTATGATATTAAGTCGTAATTTGTTCTTAAAGTATTTTATAGGACATACAATGATGCAAGTTATCAGTTTAGTTTCGAATTTGTGTCATAATCTGCATAAATAACTTTCATTTAGATGTAAATCGCTTCTGCCAAAATATTAACTCCCTGCCTCCATATAATAATAACGCTTTATATTCTTAAACGTTCTCCAAATTCCACTTATGTATTTTTTCCTTGCTGTCACAGAGATATTACCGATTACGGATTTCTTACAACTGAGGTTTTATATTATAAAACATAAATAGACTTTAGTGTTAATTTTTACCATATTTAAGTGAATCTGAGTCGATCTGTGGACTTTAAGTTGGGTGTAGAATTATAGATTATAAATTTCTTTTAAAGAGGTTTTTTTTTAGGAATCAGTTGAATAGGTCTACTCTACATACACATGTAACTATTCCGAGCCATTGCTAACGTTTGGATTTGCTAAGTTGAGATCTGGCCTAACGATCCGATGGAGGAAAACTTTTCAAACATTATTTACTGAATACGTTTTGACAACTTGTTGTAATCCCACATTCGAGCGATAGAATAAGTTTATGTTACTCTGCGAATAGGCTGGTTCGAGTGGTATATACTGAACACAATTGTTCAAGATTTAAGCACTCTAATCTGATTTTTCTTTCTTTTTGCCTCTTTTTGACATAAGTACACAGAGGAAAAAGATATATACATGCCTGGTACCAAATTGACAAAGTTTATTAACATTTAGGCAACAGATATGTATAAAATTTCAATTTCAACAACGAATTATTGCAAAAAAGGACTTCCAAAGAAGCGAAAAGTTAGTAGAATTTTATCCTTGCAAGTACTAAAAAAGTGACGATTTCAACACAGACTTGACATAGGAGAGATGTTTTTTTTATTCCAAATTCACTACATCTGAAGTTATTCTCAGGAAGTAATATTTATGTTAATTTCTGAAAGTTATTAAGAAGTGATATTGTAGTATTATAGAATACAACTAATGTGACTTAAATAATATTAAAATAAACAAATAAATTACACGCTTTATGAATCAGCTGCAAAATAAAGTGGTCGGACGAGGCCGAGGGATATTATACCCTACACCCGTTACAAAAATAAAATTTGATTTTGTTTTTTTTTTTTTTATAATAAAGCATTTAAGATGAATTCTACCTTGCCTCATGTATTCATTAAGCCATTGTGAACATTTACGTCAAATTTTGAAGGCGGCTTATAGAGGCTAGGGTCCAACGAGTCTCAATAATTATAAAGTTCATGAGGGTCATCAAGGCTAGTATGGAACTTGGTTTTGCAGCTTATTGTCGAGATATGAGCATATCAAACATAATTATGAACTTAAAAGCGCTATTCGACGGGTTCAGTTGTATGGGGGCTAGGTGAAATAATGGACCGATGTTAACTATTTTCATTCTTGAAACAATAAAAGATCATGTAGCAAATTTCATTGAATTATATTCAAAATTGTGACATATAGTTTTATTACAAGGTTTACAAACTCTTGTATAGGGGCTAGCCGAATTGGACCAATCTTAACTTTTTGCAATAGGCTTCGTCCCAGGAAAAATACAAGATCGTGTACTAAAATTTCATTAAATTGGGATCTGTAGTTTGATTTCAAGGTTTACAGATGGAAGGACGGACATAGCTAAATCGGCACAGAAGTCGATTCTGAGCCGATTGGTTTACTTCAAGTATGGTTTTATGACCAATATTATTGTGCTTTACAAACATCAGCACAAACCCAATATCCCACCCCACTAAATTCAAAAGAATTCAATTTTAAACAAAATTGAATTTATTTCGCTTCTTTGGAAGTTAATAAACATCACTTCCGCAGAAGGTAAACAGATTCACTTTATGCTACTTTTAAAGTGGTGATGAATGTTATTCTTTTGGAAACACTTCGTTTTATTTTTGCTAGGAAGTGTCTTCTTTTCGCTTCTTATGAAGTCAATAAACATCACTTCCACAGAAGGTAAACAGATTCACTTAGTTCTACTTTTAACGTCGTGATAAATGTTATTAGATAGTGTTGTCGTACGTATTTATATACTTTGACAACGAAAGTTATTGAAAAATTAGAAACACTTTGCTGTCAATTTGCTGCCAGGCGTATATGTTTCCTTTTTCCACTGTGCGTTCGTGTTAACGCGTTAGATCTTGAATTTTAGACATTCCATAGATAATTTAAGTAAAACTCATTCATAATAAACAAAAATGACTAACAATTGCTGTACAAGTCCTTGGTTTCCTTAAAGAATCGTGGTACACTTCAATTTTACATTCTAGGCATTAAAATTAAAAGCTTAAGCTTAATATATTTCATTGATAAATGATAATTTTATACATATTTCTTTTAAATATTAGTAAAACAAATATTTGAATATTTTCTTATAATTATAAAAATTTTAAAAATTATTTGTTTCTATGTTTCTGTTACCAGGGTTGGTGTCTTAGCTAAACATGGCTAAAATTGTATAATTTTCTAACTATTAACAAGTGTTTTTTTTTGTAATTTAAAAAACTAATACAATTTCTAACATATTTAAAACTCAATACACTGAAAGAAATTTATTTTATAAACCTACATTATATACATATGTATTCTTTGCATGCTTTATATCATAAATCACACTAATTTCTGTTAATATAAAGCTTTTTGTGTTGTAATTGTTTAAGTGTTAATGTAATTAAATATTTTTATAGAATCAATTAATAATATATTTTATTTCTCCTTTCCTTTGATCCTTATTTCTTTAAAAACTCTATTTAGTACCGATAAAAATGGTTTGGCTACTCTTACCAAAAACATACCCGATACCATTACTTCTTGGGTAGTGACCGGTTTCTCTTTGAACGATAAGACCGGCTTTGGCATGGTGGCAAATCCCACAAACATTGAAGTGTTCCAACCTTTCTTTGTAAGCACTAATTTGCCCTATTCCGTTAAGCGTGGTGAAGTTATATCCATACCCGTAGTAGTCTTCAATTATATGGATAAAGCCTTAGATGCTGAAGTCACAATGGAAAATACCGATGATGAATATGATTTCACTGAAGTTTCGAATGAAATTGAGGAATTAGTTTTAGAGGAGAAGCAACGTGTTAAAAGAGTAACTGTGCCCTCGAATAGTGGTAAAAGTTTGTCTTTTATGATCCGTCCCAATAAGGTGGGTGAAATTACTTTGAAAATTAAAGCCGAAACACCCTTGGCTGGTGATGCTATACATCAAAAACTGAAAGTAGAACCAGAAGGTGTGACACAATATGAAAATCAAGCCGTTTTTATAACTCCTTCTAAAGAACCCGTAAAGAAAACTCTTGAGGCTGCTATACCCAAAGAAGCTGTTTTGGATTCGGAATATTTGGAATTTTCTGTAGTTGGCGATATCTTAGGTCCCACCATTAAGAATATTGATAAATTAGTGCGTAAACCTTATGGTTGTGGTGAACAGAATATGGTTAATTTTGTGCCCAACATTTTAATTTTACACTATTTGGATGCTATTAAACGTGAGATGCCGACTGTGGTTCAGAAGGCGAAAAATTATATGGAAATTGGTTATCAACGTGAATTGAACTATAAACATAAAAATGGAGCTTATAGTGCTTTCGGTGAGGGAAGCAGTGAGCCGAATAGTTGGCTTACCGCTTACGTGGCACGTTCCTTTATACAGGCTAAAAAGTATATAACCATTGATTCGGATGTCATTGATCAAGCATTACAATATGTTGTATCAACTCAATTGGAGAATGGTCAATTTAAACAGACTGGACGTTTATTCCATCCAGCTCATCAGAATGATGTTGGTTTTACAGCTTTTGCATTGCTGGCCTTTTTGGAAGATATGGTAAGTATTAGTATTTGTAGATATTTTACTCTTCATATTTCATCTAAAACATTAATTATTTCCATTTATCTCCTAGGACTATTCCAACAAATACAAATCGGAAGTCGAAAAAGGTATTAAGTATCTGGTGGATAATATTGAAAAAGAAAGCGATACCTATGCTCTTGGCCTGGCAGTGGTGGTCCTAAAGAAAGTACAACATCCTAGTGCTGACAAGCTAATGGAAAAACTGGAAAAATTAGCTCATGAAGAAAATGGTGTTAAATGGTGGACAAAATCGTCAAAGGATCATAACAATGATATTGAAATAACAGCTTATATATTGGAAGCTTATGTATACACCGAACCAGCTGGAAAACTGTTACCCATTATTAAATGGTTGATTGGTAATCGTAATAGTAATGGTGGTTTCGATTCAACACAAGACACAGTTGTAGGTCTACAAGCTCTTATCAAATTTGCTGAGAAGTATATTGCTGGGGCAGATGGTAAAATGACGATTAAATTTGAGGCTCAAGATGGAGAGGGAAAAGAGACCACAAAGGGTAGTTTTTCGGTAGATAAAGAGAATTCATTGATTTTGCAAACTCATGTGGTAAGTCTGTTTAAGCATATTGTTAACTTCCTATATCACTTATAAACTTTTCTTATTCCTCTATAGCTTCCCAAATCCTCACGTCAAATAACATTAGAGGCCAATGGTGAAGGTTCATCACTGGTACAATTATCTTATCGTTATAATTTAGCCAACAAAGATGATAAACCTAGTTTCTGCATTAAGCACACAATTCAATCAACCGATTATCCTAGTCTACTACAAATGGATGTTTGCACTGAGTTTGTACCCGGCGCCAATAGTGATTTAAAAGAATCTAATATGGCCATTATGGAAATATATCTACCATCTGGATTTACCGCCGACGCCGATAAGTTCGATGCCATACGTCAAGCCAAACAAGTGCAACGTGTTGAAACTAAGAATTCCGATACAGCTATTATTATCTATTTCGATTATCTAACGGCTGGTGAAGAGGTGTGCTTCAATGTTAATGCCGAGAAGACTCATGCCGTGGCCAAGCAAAAGCCCGCCGCAATCACTATGTATGACTACTATAATTCTGATCAACGCGCCACTGTTTACTATGAAGTCAAGTCGTCGTTGTGTGATATTTGCGAAGAGGGTGAATGTGGTAAAGGCTGTGAAAATAAAGATGCCAATAAAAAGGCATAAATTATATCATGTATTAATGGAATAAATATTAACAAATTAATAACTAAATAAATATCAATGTTTTTTTTTTTTTTTTAATTCAAAGTTAAAACAAGTAAGAGTATTGTATTCGGCTGTGACGAATCTCATATACCCACCATCAAACCGTATGCCGTAAAAGGAATGCTTATATGGGGTTAGGGTTAATTCTGAACCGATTTTGGCTCGCGTGAAACTTACTTACTTACTTGCATCACATTTCATTGCAATACCCGAATTTTTTAACCAGTAATGAATTTTAAAGTAATATTCTGAAAGAAACCTTGTATGGCGTAGGGTAAATTACGGACCGATCCTTTCTAAATTCGTTGGATAGATTTTGGCTACCATTAAACTCATGTGTGTCAAATTTCGTCAGTACATTCATATTTTTAACAAGTAGAAAAGTATAGTCGGGCATGGCCGACCATATAATACCCTAACCCATGAGTATATTTTTAAAATTTTAACTTTTTATAAAATTTTTATATTTTATAAAGAAACTTTTATGTTAAATATTGCCATAATTCCAAAATATTTAAGCATTTTATTGATTAAAAAAAAACTAAAAATGAGGCTTTATATGGGTCAAATATGGGCCGATCCTCGGTAAATTTGGGAAAAGGATATATTATAAATAACAGTTAGTTTTGTTGAGTTTCATTGCGACACAATTGGTTACAAGTCAATTTTAGACGTTTAAGACATTTTTTGAAGGGGGGTTTGTATGGGGGCTAGGGTCAAATAAGGGCCGATCCTTACGAAAATCTGCAGTGTCATTTATACTTATATAAAACTTATTTGTGCCAATTTTTAGAGAGATAGCAGAATATTTGACGTAATTAAGGCATAAAAAGTTTAAATCAGTAGGTGCGGTTGTATAGGGGCCAGGTGAAATAATGGACCGATTTCAACCATTTTCAATAGGCTTGTGCCCAAAACATGCTTGGTCCAAATTTCATCAAATTATCTAGAAAATTGCGGCCTGTACCTTGAGCACAAGGTTTACATGGACAACCAGCCGGACAGACGGACGGAGGGACGGACATATCTTAATCGACTCAAAAATGATTCTGAATCGATCGGTATACTTTAAGGTGGGTGTTGTTTTTGTATGTTACAAACATCAGCACAAACGTATAATACCCTACCCACTATAGTGGTGTAGGGTATAAAAACGTAATGAGCATTATAGTCATTTGCTGAGGGTGGCTTTATATACGGGCCATTTATGGGCCGATCCAAAAAAAAATGATTACAGAGCTTTAAAGCCATTTTCTGAAGTGAACCCAATAGGCAAAGTAGGGTCAATTATGGATTTATCCACATTAATGTTGGTAAAGAGATTTTGGCTCGCGAGGAACTTAATTTTATAAAATTTTATTGCTCTATTCGCATATTTTAGCAGTAATGAGCGTTGAAGTCATTTTCAGAATTGGTAGGGTCATTTATGGGCCGATCCTTAAGGAAATGGTTAACAGGTTTTGATTCGTAAGAAACTTACTTATACCGATTTTCATCGCTATTCTCGAATTTTTAGGCCAGTAATGAGTGTAAAAGTCATTTTCTGTAGGGAACCCCATATAAGGTCCCCTAATAGGGGGGTAGGGTCATTTTTGGGCCGATCCTAAAAAAATTCTTTAAAAGGTTTTGCTTCGTAAGAAACTTACTTAAACCGTTATATTTTCATCGTTATACTCGAATTTTTAGGTCAGTAGTGAGAGTTAAAGTCATTTTAAAACGGGGACTTTATATGGGGGTAGGGTCATTTATGGGCCGAACATAAAAAAATTTGGTAAAGAGCTTTAAATTTGTATGAAACTTATTTATGTCAAATTTCTTCGTTATACTCGAATTTTTATTTATATGAAGGGTAGGGTCATTTATGGGCCGATCAAACTAATAGACGAATCATTCGATAAATTGTACATTTTGATTGATATGATTTGATTTTCATTAAATCCGCAGTAAAGATTTTTTTATTATTTTGAAAATTTTTAAAATTAAATTTCTATTTTTTTTAACATTAAATTTATAAACTAACGTAAATTACTTAATCTAATTATATTATTATTTCTTAAATATTCTTTATTCTCATTGTTTAAAATTAACTAACTAAATTTCTTCGTATGGTCACCTTATAGTCAGAATTACTGAATACTAATATAGAAGACTTTTAAATATGAAATTATTATCATAAAATTACATTTAAATGACACTATACACTTAAAAAAAAGAAAGCAGTACAACACCGCGTATGGATTATATTACTTAAGTAATATAATCCTTATACGCACCCAAAGTTTTAAAACCCTACATTTGTCTCTTGATTGAATCAAAGCTTATCAAATTAAGCAAATCATCAGTCATCGGGCGCCTGCTGACAACGATGGACTTATATACCGTGAGTTAAAATTTTTTTTTTATTATTAATTCACCAATTTATTTCACTATATAACACATAACACTAAGACTTTCAAAGAAAACGTAACATAATTATTTAAATATTTAATATTTGATATTAATTTTATATTTAACTTTTCCAAAATAAAACTTATTACTTAAATTTAATTCAAAATTATCTTACATTTGAGCCATCCTAATAATAATACATACTACACTGAAAAAAATCCATACCTAATATATACGAAAAATGTCGTATATTGTACGAATCGTTCGTTGTTTCGCAACACGAAATTCTTTCGTAATATATACGAAATTGTACGAAATATTTTAGTATAATGCAAAATATTCTTGAAAAAAATTAATTTACATAAATTGAAAAAAGGGAATTTTGAATAAATATGATAAAATTAAGGAAATATTAATTTATTCAAATATTTTTGTTCATTTTAAAATAAATTTTCTAATTTAAGTTTAAAATTATTCTCCACACGAATTTTCAATTTTTTATGAAAATAATTCGTGAATAATATTATACTTACACCTTAATTCTCTGTCAGCATGGAAAACAATACAATCAATGATTTCTTGGGATTTATATTTATTAATCCACCCTCCGACGAGCACAGCCGTTATATGAAGAACAACTCTTCAAAGAATTACCCTTACATGTGAAATTAAAAATTGTATTTATTGTAAAAATAATTCAAATTCAGCGCATTAAATCTTAAATGCACGTCATCATGGTGTGTAAAAAAAAACAGTCAGTACAAAAAAAGTCCTCCTTTACATCACTTAGTTCGGCATTAACATTCTTAATTTCATGTTTCTAGATGCAATATTATGGAAAATTTAAAAAAGTGCCTTTTGAAAAACGAAAAAGTACCCAAAAGTTCTCTTTTATGGGTTCTCACCTAATGAAGACTCTAGGTTCAATATTATAGAAAATTCAAAAAGTACCTTCCGTAGAACGAAATAGTACCAAAAAATCCCCTTTGATGTATTCTCGTCTATTTCGGACTCTACATGCTTAATTTTATGTTGCTAGGTTCATTGTTATAGAAAAACTTAAAAAGTACTTTTCCCTTTATGGGTTTTGAAATACAAAAAAGTTCCCTTTTTATGGTTTCTAATAGCCGTTTTACACATTCACAAAATGTTTAACAATCGTCTGAACTTACTTACATACACCACCTTAGTGGGGAGGGTGTATTGGGTTTGTTCTGATATATTTATTACTCAAAATATTTTACATGGATGCTAAAGTTTCTCGTGCTAAATTTGTAGCTTTTAACTCCATTAGTTTTCTAGATAAACGAATTTTTGTATTGCATTAATATAGGAGGTGCCACGCCCCCTACTGCTAGTGAGCCCACTTTCTATACTAAACAATCATATTGAAACTAAAGAGGACTCTAATTATTATATATTCTGAGATATACTGATTTATTATTTTCTTAATATAGAGGTACCACGCCCACTATAGCCATTCCGCCCATTTTGTTTAAAAATATTCTCTTGGATGTCAAAGTTGTTCGTGCAAAATTCGAAGAATCCATTCGCTAATTATTACCATCAGGTCATTCCGTTTAATAAGTATACATTATAACATGCCGCCTGTCGCTTAATTGTGTTTACAACTTCAGATAGAGATACAAAAAAATATAAAGAGCGTATTAAGTGACTAGATTAGTCTCTAGAATCAATAAAGAAAACTACAAAAAAATCATATTCTTTCAAATAATTATCTCGTTGTATAACAAACAAAACTCAGTTGTAGTTCAACTCAAGTTCAGTTTGGATCTGACGCTAAAGAACTAACGATTTACAACCAGCCGGTCGGTTGCGAGTCGTTTTATTTATTTTATTGAAGTGTTTTTTTTTAATAAATATTTTAATTAAATATAACAAAATTTAAAAACAAATAACTAAAAATAATTACAAGTGTTAATTAATTTAAAAAAAAATTGGAAATTAAACAAAAAGTCATGAGGCGAACATTAAGTTCCGTTTTAATATTTTTACAAATTTTAATATTTGTTAATGCAAGGGGGTAAGTTTGTTATTATTAAAATATTAAAATAATACTTTTCTCGAACATAAATTAGGATTTTTTTATTTAATTGTTAAAAAATTCGAGTAAAGCGATTAACAAATAGGTTTCATGCGGGCCAAAATCTTTTGATTAAGTTTTATGTGAATCGGGTCATACTAGCTAATTACTGGCTTAAAATAACTAGTATAGCAATGAAATTTCACACAAGTTTCTTATGATTCAAAACCTTTTACCAAATTTTATGTGAATCGGTCCATAATTGACCCTACCACCCCTATATAAGGTCCTCTTCAGAAAATGACTTTGACTTAAGAAAAAAAAAAAAGAATTCGGTCCATAATTGACCCTACTTCCATATAAGATTTTCTTCAAGAAATGACTATAATGTTCATTACTGGATTAAAAATACTAGTATAGTAATGAAGTTTGAGAGGAATCTCTTATGATCCAAAACCTCTCTAACAAATTTTATGTGGATCAGGCATGGCAAAATTGGTACGATGGTACATTTTTTGATACTATTTGATGTGCAAAAGTACCGTGATACTCCCGAGTCTTATTTGATACTTTCAGGGCTACAATCTCAATATCCGATTATCGTTTAACCGGTAGTAGATCTGTCTGGTAAAATAATTTTTCTACCCTACACCACTTTAGTGGTATATGAATATTACTTCATATTCTCCATCACATCTGGAATCTGAGATATTATGTCCTGAGTTTTGAGAAAACGCGCCATGAGTGCTTTAAATATAACATTTTACAAAGTACAATTTCGTGGTAATATTTGTATGAGATACCATGCATTTCCTGGGAAAACTTCATCAAATTATATCAAAGGTGTTAAAATTGAGGGACGGACACCATATCAACATATAACGCCCATTCCAACTTTAAAATGTATAAACATATTTCAGAAATTAAAAACTTTTAGCAAAAAAAAATTGTACTTTGGATTGTACGAAAGCTTTGACTGAATACTCTCCCAGAGGCTAGGTTCACATAATATGGGTACCAGTCCACTCGGGAGTGGTCTGTAACGAAAGAGCGAATGTAATAGCTTTAAAGGGAAGGGAGCTCAAGGCAGTTAAACTGACAAACGCAAAACCATTCGACGCAACAAAAGCTGAACTAAAATATGGATGAGAGAATCCCATAAGACCTCTTGGAATAATGAAACAGTGGGTAGAACTACGAAAATCCTATGGGGTGTCCCTGATGAGAGCACATTTATGCAAAATTGGACATGCGGATTCAGACGTATATAGAGCATGTGGAGAGGACAGTGAAACCCTGGAACACTTTCTTTCTCACTGCCTGGCATTCGTCGAAGATAGATCCAAGTATCTTGGAAGTGATGTTATTCCGGAAATAACATTCCTGACTAACACTGATTGGAATAATTCATTCAGTTATTTTTTTCATAATAAAGAGCGGACAACAGGCCCGATTGTATCCTAGGTGCATTTTTTCGGATTTGATGTAGTACACATCCTCCTATCAACCTAACCTAAGTACTTTGAGATCCAAAAAAGTACTCTCCGAAATATTTTTGATACTGAAACAAAATCTCTTTTTCCATCCCTGATGTGGATCGGTCCATAATTGACCCTACCACCCCTATATAAGGTCTTCTTCAGAAAATTATTTTAACGCTTTGTGGGTCTAAGACCAATATTTCGATGTGTTACAAACGGAATGACAAAATCAATATACCCCCATCTTTTTTGATGGTGTTTATAAAAACGGTCAATAATTAACCCTTGTGAAACAGGTAGTTATTAGCTGTATTCAATATATTTGTAAGAAAGATAATGTTCTTTCGTACTTAGAGATACCGACAGTAAATGTTAATTTTTGGGAGATTTAAAAAGTGTGCTAAATTTTTTATGCGTTGACATTTTGTTGTTTTGTCTAAGAGAAATGTGTTATCAGTTAAGGTAATACCGAAGGTCAAAACTGGTTATTCCCCAAAGAGCATAAATTTTAATTCTAATTAATTTTTTGTTTCTTCTTGGTGTTTCAGCTGTTTCTGATAAAGTAGCCAGTCAACTTTAAGTTCAAATCATAAATCAACTAAAGTTCAAACTTGATAATTAAAATAATTTCCAATATTTAATTAATAAGAAAAAATCTTTTAAATACAAACATACACAATTCCCTAAACTAGAGAGATGACATCTGGATGCCGAAAATACCGGGTTTTTTTTTTTTGCTTTGTTATTAAGATATAACAAAATATATTAAAACCGGAAAAATATTGAAATTTTTGCTTAATTTTTAAAACATATTTTCAGAAAAGCCGGGAAAATTTATGATGTTAATCCCCTTTGACCTATTTTACACTAGGAAACTTTTGTCGAGAAACTTTTAAATTTGTGTGTGAGAGAAAGTGATGGTTGATATTTCTTTCTCTCACACACAAAAATCAAAAGTTTCCCAAAAAAATTTTTCACGTGTGAACCAGGTCATTGATATTTTTGAGTTCAAAATCAAACCGAACAGTATTGCCATACAAAACAACAGAAAACGTCACTGTTTGTTATCAAAAAAATGCATGTTTTAAAAAAAGATGAAGACAATTGTAAATGTAATATGAAAACAAGTAGAAAGGTATAGTCGGGCATGGCCGAACATATAATACCCTACACTATGAGTATATTTTTAAAATTTTAACTTTTTATAAAATTTTTATATTTTATAAAGAAACTTTTATGTTGAATATTACCATAATTCCAAAATATTTAAGCATTTTATTTTGAAGGGGGGTTTGTATGGGGGCTAGGGTCAAATAAGGGCCTATCCTTACGAAAATCTGCTGTGTCATTTATACTTATATAAAACTTATTTGTGCCAATATTTAGAGAAATAGCAGAATATTTGATGTAATTATGGTATAAAAAGTTCAAATCGGGAGGTGCGGTTGTATGGGGGCTAGGTGAAATAATGTACCGATTTCAACCATTTTCAATAGGCTTCGTCCCTGTGCCCAAAAACATGCTTGGTCCAAATTTCATCAAATTATTTTGAAAATTGCGGCCTGTACCTTGCGCACAAGGTTTACATAGACAGCCAGCCAGCCGAACAGACGGACGGACGGACATGTCTTAATCGACTCAAAAAATGTTTCTGAATCGATCGGTATACTTTAAGGTGGGTATTGGACCAATATATTTGTATGTTACAAACATCAGCACAAACGTATAATACCCTCCCCACTATAGTGGTGTAGGGTATAACAAGAAAGAAGGCCGACCATATAATATCCTACACCTGTATACGAATTAAATAAGATTTAGTTTTCATAATAAAGCATTTAAGTTGAATTGTACCTTGCCTCAGATATACTAAAGCCATTTACTGTTTAATAAAACTGTGGATATTTAAGTAAAATTTTGATGGGGGCTTTTTATAGGGGCAAGAGTCAAATGAGGCCCTATAATTATAAATTTCATCAGGGTCATCAAAACTAGTATAGAACTTGGTTTTGCAGCTTTTTGTCGAGATACGAGTATATTAAAAATATTTACGATTCTAAAAGCCCTATTTGAAGGGTTCAGTTGTATGTTACCTATGTGAAATATTGGACCAATGTTAACTGTTTTCAATAGGCTTCGTCGTTACCATAAAAGATCATGTGGCAAATTTCATTGATGATTATTTATATTTAATCCCTAATCTTCAACTAATGATTGGCCCTAAAACAACCATGAACTGGTTTTCTGTAAGATCGATCGATCCTAATAAAATTTCATAGTCTGATTTTCGTTTTTATAACATTTATTTATTTCGAATTTAATTGTTGTTCTCGTATTTTCAATTCAACCATGAGCTTTAAAATAATTATGGACCGATCCTCAACAAATTCTGGTTTTTATATAACTTATTTATATCGAATTTCACCGCAATACTTGTATTTTTAAGCCAGTAATGAGCGTTAAAATCATTTTGTAAGGGGACTTTATATGGGGGGCTGTATCAATAATGAAACAATTCATGTCAAATTTGGTTTAACTTGTTTATAACCAATTTCGTCACTATACCGCAATTTTTAAGACAGTTATGAGCTTTAAAGTCAATTTCAGAAAGCGGACTTTGTATGGGGGTAGTAATCTTTAATAGAAAGTATTTCAATATCATTAAATAGGAGGAGGTTTCCTAAAACCACTATTTTGGAATGAAAAATCAATATAGGTATCATTTATTGTTTTTAAATGTATTTTATTTTGCAATAATGTTAATTTTCCATACCTGGCAGATAACAGATGTGAATTATTTTGAATATATAATTTTATGAGCTACACTAAACATTAATTACGTCAAAAACTTTGGATTTACTTTTTTGTTTAATTTTCGTAGAATGGATTTTAAAAAAACCGGTAATTTGCCTAGTTTGTTTTGCTTTAATCTTCTTAAAACAAATAAGAAAAAGCCGGCCGGTAACAGTGTTGTCTATTGTCAAGATTTTCTAATGCAAAGAAATTTTCTTGAATCCCTTAAAAAATAAATAGGTTGCTCCAGAAATATGTTTCAGACATTCTCTTAGAAGGGGAAAGAAAAACACTATCACTTACCGGATGACCTACGAGAAAATATTTTTAACGACAGTGCTGGTAACACTGAGGTTTAAAGGCAAGCTAGAGTGTGTCGAATTTCATGGCTTTTCTCGTATTTCTAAGCCAGTAATGAGCTTGACAGTTATTTTCAGAAGGGGTGCTTATGTGGGGGTCAATCAAATGCAGAATCTCATAAAAGTCAGTAGAGAGGTTCTGGCTATAAGAAACTTTCTTATGTCGAATTTGTTTTTCTATACTCGTACTTTCAAGCCATACATTACTATGGACCAATCCTCATTAAATTTGTTAGGGAAATTTTGGATTATACGAAACATATTTTTGTCATATTTCATTGCTATACTCGTACTTTTAAAGCAGATATGCCCGTTAAAGCCATTTTTCGGGGAGTCACTTGTATGCTATCCGAATAGGCTATCCGAAAACGTAGACCGATATTGTCCATTTTCAATACCAAACAAACCCGGCCTATAGAATATTTCTAGAAAATTTCAATTCTGTAGCTCAAACAGCATGAAACAGAGTGACAGACATGACTAGATCGTCTTAGGATTTAATAAGGACCAAGAATATATATACTTTTACAACTTTTTCTTTATATCAACATTTCGGTGTGCTACAAACGGAATGACCATTTTTTTTTTTTGATGGTGGGTATAAAAATTGCAAGGTCTAATTATACATTTCAATGTTAGTATGTGGGGCTTTATATCACAATATTTAATTCATAAAGTGACCAAGTTCAATCGAAGAACACAGTACCAGTTATTACCCGTAAAAGATTTTTAATCGTCACTGTAGGTTGCCCCCGGGGCATGTTGCCTTGATAATAGATCTCATCTTGGTGTATTGCAATTGCTATTAGTATATTTAGTCTGACGGACTTTAAACTGATGATGATCAAATGTATGCTTAACATTTCATTGGAATGATTTGACATGGGTCCGAGTTGTTGGACCCTTCTATCGTCTCTAACCAGTGATTGCCTCTTTTTTGTCGGGGTTTAATTGAGCTTGACTCATGATACCTGTTCCTCCATGGGGCTACAATGCAAGATATTGCATAGCTCGAGTACTTGAGTAATATGCTTGTACATAGACCGGGGGAATCATATACAAAAATTACCTGTGTGTAAGATACAAGAATAGAAGGCACATAAAGTCTAACTATCCTATATACAGGACTGGGTTAATAAGATCAATTTGGCTATCTATACACACAAGAAGGATGTTGGTACAAACTAGAATTTTCAAGGCAGTAGTCAAACCCAAAGGATAACGCTAATATGTGTTCTTGGTCAGAATAAATGTCAGTGTAACTGTGTTGCGTATGAATTAGCCATAAATGGCGCGATGTTAGATGTAAAAGAATCCGACGCCTTTACTAATATCTCTTTTACGAACTGTAAGAAACCTGTTCTTAATGAACTGAATCGGAAAGTTCAAATTAGGTAGATCGGTGAAACCACTTGTTAGATCTCGAGGTCTATTTGGTCTCTATATGATGCACTTGTATTACTTCCTACTTAAAGGACACTGTGTCATATACACTCACGCCAAGGGACTAAGCCTTGTGTATAATGACTACTGTAGAAGCTTTCATAATGGGGAAGAAGATCATACAATATCGCATGTAATCTGCAATTGCTCTACATCTACTAAAAGCAGAGAATATCACTTTGGTGCTCCCTTCTTGTCAGGCATGAAGAAGCTTTCTGGGATAGGTTTGAAGAATATCAAATGAATATCAAGTTTGAAGAATAACAAATGCTTCATAAATGAAACCGGTTAGACGAACTTAAATGAACCCAAGTGAGCTGTTTTTGTAGTAGCTGACTTCTATATTTAACCTAACGTAACCTCGGGATCTTATAGTCTAAAATTACGCCCAGATTTTTGAATACCTTTAAAACTTGCGAATTTCTATTATATATTCGATGTGGTTGAAAGTTTGATTTATAATTACTCTTGTAAAAAGTACCAATTCGATATTTGCGGGTTTACCTCTAGACCTTCTTTCCTGCTCGATTTTAATTGTTCGTCAAAGGCTGAATCCATGTAATCTCTTATCTTTTATAAATAAGAGATTAACTAATTTTGCAAATAAAGCATGAAAATTTTGTATTTGTATTTTCTTCTCAGATTCCTGTATACATAGATATACATTAAAAATCAAGAATATATAATAATACATTTTTTATTACTTCTATTTACAGTTTTTATTCCATTGTGGCCCCTGGCACAATACAATCTCATCTTGATTACTCTGTCAGTGTTACTCTGCATGAAAACTCAGAACCGGCTACAATTAAAGTAGCCATAAAGGGACCATCATACAATGAAGAAAAAACCGTCGAAATCTCGCCCTCTCATACCGAAGTCGTAAACTTCGAAATACCTAATTTAAAATCGGGCAAATATCAATTAGAATCGGAGGGTATTAAAGGTTTAATATTCAAAAACTCTACCGAATTGAATTTTAAAAATAAAAAACCCAAAACATATATACAAACTGATAAGGCGGTCTACAAGCCGGGAGATTTAATACAATATCGTATTGTTGTATTAGATGAAAACACAAGACCAGCAAAATTAGAACAACCCTTGACGTTAGGTTTTAAAGATGGTGCTGGTAACTTTGTTAAGCAAATCAAAGATATTCAATTAACGAAGGGTGTCTATACGGGAGAATTTCAATTATCCGACCAACCAGTTTTAGGTGAATGGATTATGGAGGTTAACTTGAGCCCCAATGAAGATGATACTAAAACTGAAAAGAAATTTCATGTTGACAAATATGTGTTGCCCAAATTTAGCGTTGATATAGAGACAGCAAAGGATATTGCCTATGATATCCCCCTGAAAATTACAATACGTTCCAAATACACATATGGTCAACCGGTCAAGGGTCAAGCTACCATTGCCATAGATGCACAATATGGAAAACTTAAAACGCAGAAAACTATCAAGGTAGATGGCAAAGGTCATGTTGAATTTGATTTACGGAAAGACCTCGGTTTGGAGAAACCTAATTTTAATAGCGGCTATGGTAATTACTCCACCACACCGCCCATCAATATCTTTGCCACCATGACAGAAGAATACACTGGCAATAAACAAAATAAAACCGCTTCGGTAAACTTACATCGCTCACGTTACGTCATTGAAGTACCGGAAAAAGTTTATGATTATGTCGTCAATAAAACTTTCGAATTGAAAGCTTTTGTCAAAAATCTTGACGGTTCACCGGTTCAGGATGGCAAACATATGGCCAAGCTTTCGATTGGAAAAGACAGTATGTTCTACAATGAGAAAGAAGATTCAGTAGAGTGTGTGTATACCAGTGAACTCGATAAAAATGGTATGGTGTTGTTTAAGGTGACTCTTCCCAAGGTTGATTATTATTACAATGTAAGATTGATATATGCCGATCGAACTAAATATCTTTCTGGTTTAATGGGTAGAATTACAGATAACATAGAAATTAAATATGGTGAAGAGGATGTGGGTCCTTTAAAATTAGTCAAGAAAACTGAAATGTAAGTAGCGGATTTTTAACTTCAATAGGTCATCACTTACAAATGTTTCCCTTTCTTCAGATTTCAACTAGATCAAGATGTTGTAATCGATGTTAAATCTAACCAAAATATTCCCTATTATGTCTACGCTATTGTCGCTCGTGGCAATATTATTAAACAGGAATATGTTAAAGTACCCGAAAATAGCAAGTCTCATGAAATTAAATTTAAACCCACATTTGAAATGGTACCCGAATCACATTTATATGTTTATTTTGTACTTGAGGGTGATTTAAAGTTTAAAGAAATGAGACTTAATTTCCATAAAGAATTTCAGAATAAGGTTTGTAAATTAAGAGAAGAAATCTTAAAGAAAAAGTTTAAACTTATTTGGTATTATTTTAGATTGAAATCACTGCTCCAAAACAAGTTAAACCCGGCGAAGAGGTTAAATTGAATATTAAAACTGATCCAGAATCATTTGTGGGTCTTTTGGGTATTGATCAAAGTGTGCTTTTGCTGAAATCTGGCAATGATTTAGATTCGGAGAAAATAATTAACGATTTAAATTCTTACGTTACTTCGACTCCTGATATCAAGGGCTACGGCACCTATCCGGGTAGATCATCAGGATTAATCACTCAAACCAATGCCAATTATCCTTATTCCCAATGTAAGTTTTGCATATTATTAGTATTTTTAGACTTTTAACAATTCTTATCTGCATAATAATTTGCTATGAAATATCCCGTTACCCAAGATATAAATGATCACGATATTGAAGAATTATTGGAAAATAGATTTGGAAGTTCTAACGATATTAAAGAAACTGAAGCTGATAGTGTGTTAAATTTAATTACACGTGAAGATTTTTTCGATATATGGATCTACAAGGTTATTAATAGGTTGGTTAAAGATGTATATTATTAGTTTTTACTATATAATATTTACTGAAATTATATTTTCGAGCTAAACATGTGGACCTACCGAAGTGTGGACCTACGTTATCTGATAGATAGATAGATAGATAGATAGATAGATAGATAGATAGATAGATAGATAGATAGATAAATAGATAGATAGATAGATAGATAGATAGATAGATAGATAGATATATAGACAGATAGATAGATAGATATATATATATATATATATATATATATAATATAATATATATATATATATATATATATATATATATATATATATTATATAATATATATATTATATATATATATATATATATATTATATTATATATATATATATATATATATATATATATATATATTATATATATATATATATATATATATATATATAGATAGATTGATAGATAGACAGATAGATAGATAGATAGATAGATAGATATATAGATAGATAGATAGATAAATAGATAGATATAGATAGAAATTTTATGAGGACCGGTCCATAATTGACCCACTTTATCGCTCATTATTGGCTTAAAAGTACGTGTGTAGAGATGAAATTTGACATAAGTACGTTTCCTACGAACCAAAACCTGAGAATTTTTTATAGGAACGTAAATCTTGCTACCGAATTTAATGCTGAAAGTGTCAGGAACTAATATTCGATGTTAACATGTTTTATATAAAATAAGATCGGTATAAAAGAAATATGAAAAATTTATAAAAAATGGTCAATAATCCACCCTTCCTCTTCAATAAATTTGATGAGTAATATCACCCGGATGTTTATAAAAGTATATTCCTTTTACGGCGTACGGTTGAATGGTTGGTATATTAGATTCGACATAGCCTCGTTATGAAAATACATGAGATACTAATCAGGTGATATTAGGTGATATTAATAATATTGTAAATTAATATTAATCGAATTACATAGGTAATAATGGTCATACATATATGAAAACCTCAATTCCTGAATCGTCTAAATATCTTAAATTTTAATTGCAGAAAAAACAGAAAATTATCCATAAGAAATAGAACAGATTCTCACGAATTTGTATATTTTAAGACATTAAGGGTCAATAATAGGCCGATTCTCGTAAAATGGATGTTTAAGACATGTTTTAAAATGCAGTTTTTATGGGGGCTTGATTCAATTAAAATAATCAGCAATGACATGATATACGTTTTTATAAACTTGGTTGTTCCGATTTCTGAAGAGACACTGGTATTTTATGTAATTTGAGTAGTTATGAACAAAACAAGTCGAAAGTTCTGATATGGGAGTTAAGTGAAATAATGGATTGATTTTAACAATTCCAATAGGATTGGGACAAAAAACACTTTTAGTCAACATTTCATCAAAATATCTTGATAATTGACGTTTAACAAAAGGTTTACAAACGGACAGAAAGTCGGCCAGAGCGCCAATAAAACTGTAGACTATTGTCTAGAACATAGACAAGACTATAGACTAAACTATAGCCTAGGCTATAGACTAGACTTTAAACTAGACTATCGCCTAGAATATAGACTAGACTTGCTGTCACTCTATAAAATTTTAAGACGATCGATCCATAATTGACCTCATAACTTATGCCCCATAGAATCAATCACATTAATACATAGTCTATATTAATATAAATTTTTTCAGATCATCCATACTATAACCACTTTCAACCTATGCCTATTAGTAACCATATAACTTTACAATACAGAAGTGGATCTCATGCTTTTAGACTACCACAACCGCAATTTGCATCACTTAGTTATTCTAGTGTAAATATAATGTCATTTAGTTCCAGTATAGAACAAAGGATCGAAAAGTATTTACAGAAAATTAGATCTATACAATATAAATATGTACGACACTCAACGAATAATCAACTTAAACAATTTTGTGAACGTGTTAATAATAACAATTCCATTAAATTTTATGATTTACATTTATAATTTTTAATTGCATGTTTAAAAGAGCATTTGCATTGGATTCTTTTAATTAAATCTAACACTAAATGCCGAAATCACTCTTATCAAAATCGTGCTATATATGTTTTAAGAATATTATAAAACTAATATCACAATGACATTTTTCACCATCATAAGTTTTATATAAACATGACTACCGACATTGAATCTTATAAGGATCGAACGAATTTTTACTATAGCCCCCCTAAATAACAGGACGAATTTATCTTGCCGAAAACTGGCACAACTAAGTTTAATATATTCAAACTCTGTAAATTTTTGTCATAGACGGGCCTCATTTCACTCTAGTCCCATACAAAGTCTCCTTCAGAAAATGAGTTGGAAACCAAAAACCAAAATTCACTTTTAAATACTAGTATCGTAATGAAATTTGGCTCAAATAAGTTTTATATAAACAAAATTTCCGACATTAAATCTTGTGAGGATCGGATCATTTTTGACTCTAGCCCCCATACAACCGGACCTACCAAATTGGGCCTTTTAGATCATAACTATGTCACATATACTACTATCTTTCTAAAAATCAGTATAATTAAGTTTGAGATAATTATAAACAAAATTTTTGATTTTCGTAATGATCGGGCCTTATTTAACCTTTTCCTCTATATCAAGTCCCCTTCAGAAAATGAATTCCCAACAATATGTTTTATAAAGATCGGCTTAATTTCTATCCTAACCATCTATCGGGCTGACTGACTGTCCATGTAAACTTGAATGTAAAATTGCATGAAATTTGATACATTTGCCTTTTTTGGACAAAGGACAAAAATATTGGGTTTGTGCCCGTCCATGTAAACCTTGTGATCAAACTACAGGTCGCAATTTTGAAGATTATTCAATGAAATTTGGCACCTGATCTTCTATTGTCCCAGGGACGAAGATTATTGAAAATAGGGTTAAGATCGGTCCATTATTTCACCTAGACCCAAACAACTGAACCCCCGAATAGGGCTTGTAAACCTTGAAATCAAAGTACAGGTCGCAATTTTGAAGATAATTCAATGAAATTTAGCACATGATCTTTATGATACCGTAGACGAAGCATGTTTAAAATGGTTTACATCGGTCCATTATTTCACCTTATGTTTAATATACTCATATCTCGACAAAAAGCTGCAAAACCCAAGTTTAAACTAGACTTGATGGCCCTCATATGACCCCTATGAAAAGCCTCCATCAAAATTTCACTTAAATTTCCACAATTTTATTCAACAATAAACTGCCTAAATATGTATATCTAAGGCAAGGTACAAATGAATGCCGAAAGATTAACGTGAGCATCTGCCTTGACGGCCTTATCTCACGGTGGTCTTTTTCACCCACTGTGTAGACTAGAGACGGTCTACACCTGCGTTCCTGAATTCCTTAAAGAAGAACTCAGGTAGCAATTTTTGTACATGGATGTCCGGTCCTTGTACAAGCACTTTGTTGAAGTACTCGAGCAATCTAATCTTCCCGTTGCGGAATGACAGGCCGCATAGGATTAAATCCCCAATGCGTACCCCGACAAGGAAAAAGCAATCACTGGTCTAAAGTCAATAAAAGGGGGTGACGAGTCCAACATCAAGTGAAATCAATCTTCAGTAACTCTTATGATGTCATGAAAGAAGTGCATTATTCAAAATGCAATCTCCATCATATTGATCCATTCCGCACTGGAATTAACCTTAACCTCGCGCAACCAAATTACTGAGATGGCTCTGTTGTTTTGGCAACAGCACCTAGAGACATATCCAAGAAAATGGATCAGGATCCCTCTTTTATGAACCGATCAATGTAACAAAGGAAATAGGAATTTCCAAAGCCAATTAATTTCAGTAATTGCCACGACAAATTGTCGCGCAGCATGTATCAATATATCCTATTGAGATGGCAACAGCACCGATACAAGCACTGCTCTCAAATAAAGTAATATTACTATGATTTTTTTTTTCGATCGGTATAGCTGATCGTAGCTCCAATACAAGGACCCTTCACAAAAATCATTTAAACGCGCATAACTCATTACAAAATTAAGATATCCATATAAAATTTTGTACATGTATTGCTCATATGCACAAAAATATTACGGTTCACAATTTGTCATAGTTCCCATACAAGGTCCCCTTCCCGAAAATTACTTAAAGGCACATAACTCATTATTAAATTAAGATATACAAGTATTGCTCATATGCAGAGAAATAATACTGTGAATTTTTTTCCTATTGGTCCATAATTGATCAAAGCACCCTTTTATGATACCCATAAAATATTTGGCATAAATACTATTTTTGTACACATAAATGTTATTTCAATATTTTTTCACGATCGGTCCATCCTTGGTCATACCTCCTTCGTGCAAAATTTGAAGATTTTAAGTCCATTAGTTTTCCAGACAAACAACAACTCCAATTAGTTGTTATTGCAAATTGCAGGATTTAAGCCACGCCCACTATAGCCATTCCACCCATTTTTTCCAAAAAAAAAACAATCTTATGGATGTCAAAAATGTCAATACAAAATTTGTACTTTCTGAGATATATGTAGGACTTTTAATACTAAGTTTTTATGTGGGCGTGACACGCCTCCCACTTAAAGTAAAAAGTAGTCTATAGTTCCTTCCAAACACACAGGAAGACAATGTTATAATTTCAAGAAAATCGGTTCAGCCGTCTGTAAAGTCCAAACAAACATAAATACCTACAAACACACATTAATTTTTGTACCCTTCAGCTTCGTGAGAAGGGTATATATAAGTTTGTCATTCCGTTTGTAATTTCTATAATATAATTTTCAGACCCTATAAAGTATATATATTCTGGATCCTTATAGATAGCGCAGTCGATTAAGACATGTCCGTCTATCTGCCCGTCTGTCTGTCCGTCTGTATGTTTATTGAAATGAGTTTTCAGAGGACCTCAAATATCGGCGAGAACCGAATCTTTAAAAATTCGAGACAACCTTTGAAAATTTCATCAAAAATTCAGATTTTTTTATTCACACTTAAACAGAAATTGCAAAAAACAAAAACAAAATACATAATCGATAAAATCGAAAATTTTATTATTGTACTCTGTTTATAAAAACAATGCAGAGCGAGAGCAGCAGAGCAAGAGTAGAAGAGCGAGAGCAGCACTGGTGTGTTGTTATAGGTTAGAAACATGAAATTAAGTATGTGGAGCCTGGCTGAAGTTAGAAGCAATAAGAGGGAACTTTTTTGTTTCTCAAAAGGTACTTTTTGAACTTTCTATAATAATGAACTTAGAAACATGAAGTTAAGAATATAGAACTCGGATTAGACAAGAACACTTTTACTTTTTCGTTCTACAAAAGGTACTTTTTGAATTTTCTGTAATATTGAACCTAGAAACATGAAATTAAATATGTAGAGTCTGAACTATGTGAGAACCTATGAAAGGTGACTTTTTGGTACTTTGAAATTAAGAATATAAAGCCCGGAGATTTTTTGGTACTTTTTCGTTCCACAAAAGGTACTTTTTGAATTTTCTATAATATTGAACATAGAGACATGAATATCAGAGAACTTTTTGGTACTTTTTCGTTTTTCAAAAGGTACTTTTTTAATCTCTATAAAATTGAACCTACGAACATGAAATTGATTATGTAGATTCGGAATTAGGTGAGAACACATAAAAGGGAACTTTTTGGTATTTTTTCGTTTTTAAAAAAGTATTCTTTAAGTTTTCTATAATAATGAACCAAAAAACATTCTTAAAACCTGATTTAAAAATACTTTAAAAATATGAAAGATCATTCAAAATCTCAATTATATATATAATAAAGTCTTAAGTTTAATCTAAAAGAAGAAAATTAAAACTAAAGATAAAAATTATACTCAAAAATACCTTAAAACATAGTCTATTGTAATGTTGAACATATTTGAGAAAACTCATTTCTAAAAATATTTGATCAATAAAAAAAAGTATTAATATTAGAATATCTGGTGGAGGGTATTTAAAATTCGGCTCAGCCGAATATAGCACTCTAACTTCTTTTTATTATTCTTTTCTTTTAGTTAATTACGATTATGAGGATTATGAATTAAGATTTGGAGGATCATCTGATTATTATACAACACATTTTGGATCGTCCGCAGTATCTACCGAAAATGTATCGAAAATTAAACAAGACTATTCGAAAACTCCTATTCGTAGCAAATTCGAAGAAGTTTGGATTTTTGATAAACTAAATAAGTAATTTCATTGTATTCTATGTGTGTAGTCTGAAATAACGAAGTGGGATTAATATTGTAATGTATACAGAAATGGGATTCGAAATTAATACTCAGTGGCCCATTTAAACATTTACTAGCAACATAGACCATTATTTAATAACTTAAACTCTAGACTAATCCATGGACTAGTTTGTAATCTCGTTTATAAACTGGTCTATATAACTAGTTTGTAGATCATGGAAAAGTTCGCCGATTAGTTCGTAGACCGTTTTATAAACTAGTTCAGAAAGTCGATATACTATTCAATATACTAGTTCACGACAAGTCGAAAGACTAGTCCTTAGACCCACCAATTTATCATACATCTATATTTTATTGTTATCATACATCTAAATATTGTTCTTGTTTATCTTGTAATGTTCATCCGAAAAGCAGAATAATGTTCTTTAGTCCAGATTTGGACTCAACAATTTCTGAAGTATTAGTGAGAGAGAAGAGAGTGTCATCACTAATTTTTATCGGTTATTTATCATAATCAGCTGTTTGCTTTCATCGCTTGGAGACAAATAACAAATTTTATATTGCTCGCATGCTAATTTCACAAATCATATTAATTTCTGTAAATATAAAGCTTTTTGTATTGTAATTATTTAAATATTTTTGTAATTAAATATTTTTATATAAAAAATATAATATATTTCATTTTCTTTTAATCCTGATTTCCTTAACATCTCTATTTAGCACCGACAAAAATGGTTTGGCTACTTTTACCAAAAACATACCCGATACCATTACTTCTTGGGTAGTGACCGGTTTCTCTATAAACGATAAAACCGGCTTTGGCATGGTGACAAATCCTACAAAAATTGATGTTTTCCAACCCTTCTTTTTAAGCACTAATTTGCCATATTCCGTTAAGCGTGGTGAAGTTATATCCATACCCGTAGTAGTCTTCAATTATATGGATAAAGCTTTAGATGCTGAAGTTACCATGGAAAATACCGATGATGAATATGATTTCACTGAAGTTTCCAATGAAACTGAGGAATTAGTTTTGGAGGAGAAGCAACGTGTTAAAAGAGTAACTGTGCCCTCTAATAGTGGTAAAAGTTTGTCTTTTATGATCCGCCCCAATAAGGTGGGAGAAATTACTTTGAAAATTAAGGCTGTAACACACTTGGCTGGTGATGCTATACATCAAAAACTGAAAGTAGAACCAGAAGGTGTGACACAATATGAAAATCAAGCCATTTTTATAACTCCCTCTAAGGAACCTATCAGGAAAACGTTTGAGACTGCTATACCCAAAGAAGCTGTTTTGGATTCGGAATATTTGGAATTTTCTGTGGTTGGCGATATTTTAGGTCCCACCATTAAGAATATTGATAAATTAGTGCGTAAACCCTATGGTTGTGGTGAACAGAATATGGTTAACTTTGTGCCTAATATTTTGGTTTTACACTATTTGGATGCCACTAAACGTGAGATGCCGACTGTGGTTCAAAAAGCTAAAAATTATATGGAAGTTGGTTATCAACGTGAATTGAACTATAAACATAAAAATGGTGCTTATAGTGCTTTCGGTGAGGGAAGCAATGCACCAAATAGTTGGCTTACCGCTTACGTGGCACGTTCCTTTCTACAGGCTAAAAAATATATAACCATTGATTCGGATGTCATTGATCAAGCATTACAATATGTTATATCAACTCAATTGGAGAATGGTCAATTTAAACAAACTGGACGTTTATTCTATCCAGCTCATCAGAATGATGTTGGTTTTACGGCTTTTGCTTTATTGCCCTTTTTTGAAGACATGGTAAGTATTAGTACTGACGCGGATCCAGCTCGAGTGTTTGGGGGGAAAACTTTTGATTTTTTCACTTATTTTCTTTTTTTCTCATTTATCTATTTTGTATGAAAAATGTTGAATTTTGAGGGGTCGAAATGCGACTTTATTAGTATTTGTTATAATCTGAATATTATACTTTTTATATTTCATCTAAAATATTGATTATTTTCCATTTATCTTCTAGGACTATTTTATAAAATACAAATCAGAAGTCGTGAAAGGTGTTAGATATTTGTTGGATAATATTGAAAAGGAAAGCGATATCTATGCTCTTGGCCTGGCAATGGTGGTCCTAAAGAAAATAAAACATCCTAGTGCTGACAAGCTAATGGAAAAATTAGAAAAATTAGCTCATGAAGAAAATGGTCTTAAATGGTGGACCAAATCGTCAAAGGATCATAACGATGATATTGAAATAACCGCGTATATATTGGAAGCTTATGTATACACTGAACCAACAGAAAAACTTTTACCCATTATTAAATGGTTGATCAGTAAACGTAATGGTAATGGTGGTTTCGATTCAACACAAGCCACAGTTGTGGGTCTACAAGCTCTAATCAAATTTGCTGAGAAGTATATTGCTGGTGGGGATGGTAAAATGACGATTAGTTTTAAGGCTCTCGATGAAGAGGGAAAAGAAACCACAAAGGGTAGTTTTTCGGTAGATCAGGAAAATTCATTGATTTTTCAAACTCATGTGGTAAGCATTACAAGATTAATAGTAACTTGTTATACCACTTATGTATATACCTTTCTTGTTCTTTTATAGCTTCCCAAATCCTCCCGTCAAATAACATTGGAAGCCAATGGTGAAGGTTCATCACTGGTACAATTATCTTATCGTTATAATTTAGCCATCAAAGATGACAAACCTAGTTTCAGCATTAAGCACACAATTCAATCAACCGATTATCCCAGTTTATTACAATTGGATGTTTGCACTGAGTTTGTACCCGGCGCTAATAGTGATTTAAAAGAATCTAATATGGCCATTATGGAAATATATCTACCATCTGGTTTTACTGCCGATACCGATAAGTTCGATACCATATATCAAACCAAGCAAGTACAACGTGTTGAAACCAAAAATTTCGATACAGTTATTATTATCTATTTCGATTATCTAACGGCTGGTGAAGAGGTTTGCTTCAATGTTAATGCCGAGAAGACTCACGCCGTGGCCAAGCAAAAGCCCGCCGCTATCACCATGTATGACTACTATAATGCCGATCAACGCGCCACTGTTTACTATGAAGTCAAGTCATCGTTGTGCGATATTTGCGAAGAGGGTAAATGTGGCAAAGGCTGTGAAAATAAAGATGCCAATAAAAAGGCATAAATAATATCAAAATATTAATGGAATAAATATTAACAAATTAAAAACTAAATAAATATATATAAAATATTAATATATATGAGCAATCATCAATTTTTTTTTTTTAATTTTTGATTAAAAAATCTAAAATTTTTTTATGGCACATTTAATATATTTTGTGTAAATATAAACAGACCCTTATATATGTATACCCTCTGATGGTGGTGGAGAGTATAAAAAAGATTCAACAAATCCTCATTTATAGTTTCAAGGCCACTTCGGGCTTTACATACCAAATTTCATGTTTCTATGTTTCAATATGTTTTATGCACACATCAAATTTTTCCCGGATATGTTCATTATTAGTCATAGCTCCCATACAAGGTCCACATCCAAAAGTCTTGAGGTACTAAATTTGTTTCTATTATTTGCCATTCTGGAGTTATTGCTTCATATGTTAGCTTTATGGCCAAAAATTTGCATTTTTTTCAAAAATTTGAGCGACGAGCGGCGCGTGTTAATGTTTTTTAATCGAACTCCAATTTCGGCTATTGCAATTAGTGGAAAGGGTAATCTTTTTGTGGAGTTAAGAAAAACAAGATTCCAGCTTCGACTTTTTGCGGTCACTCTACTCTACATACTAAATAGCATATTTCTAGCCAATATATATAAACCATGTACATAACCCTTCTCAAGAAGTTGAAGGATATACAAATTTACGTTCAAGTTTTCCAACTTTTATAGTTGTCGTACCCATATTCTATTAAGGGTACATTAACGAGATATAAACCATACAGATAATCACTGTTATCCCAATTGTTGTATTTTAATGAGCGGGGTAAGCGCCCCACCAAAAAACTGTAAACTAATTAAAAATTTCAAAATTTAGAGATTTTAAATCTAATAGTTTGCAATATAAACGAATTTTTGTATTTAATTAAAATGAAAGGTGTACGCCCCCTGCTGCTAGTGCGCCCACTTTCTATCCTAAATAATTATATTGAAACTTAAGTGGCTTTGACAAAATTTAAGGACTCTAACTGTTATATATTCTGAGATAAACTGATATAATATTTACTTAATATGGAAGGTACCACGCCCACTATAGCCATTCCGCCCATTTTGTCCAAAAGTATTCTTATGGATGTCAAAGTTGTTCGTGCAATATTTGAGGACTATATTCTCTAATTATTACTCTCGGCCATTCCGTTCAATAATTATACATTATAACATGCCGTCTGTAGCTTAATTGTGTTTACAACTTGAGATAGAGATACAAAAAAATATAAAGAGCGTGTTAAATGACTAGACTAGTCTCTAGAATCAATAAAGAAAACTACAAAAAATCATATTCTTTCAAATAATTATCTCGTTGTATAACAAACAAAACTCAGTTGTAGTTCAACTCAAGTCCAGTTTGGATCTGACGCTAAAGAACTAACGATTTAAAACCGGTCGGTGTCGAGTCATTTTATTTATTTTATTGAAGTGTTTTTATTTTTTTAATAAATTATTGACAAAATTTAAAAACAAATAACTAAGAATAATTACAAAGTTTTAATTAATTAAAAAAAAATTCGGAAATTTAACAAAAAGTCATGAAACGAACATTAAGTTCCGTTTTAATATTTTTACAAATTTTAATATTTGTTAATGCAAGGGGGTAAGTTTCTTATTATTATTATTATTATTATTATTATTATTAAAAATAAGTAGTAATAGTACTTATTTTTATTAAAAATAGTACTTTTTCGAACATAAATTGGTATTTTTTATTTAATAGTTGAAAAATTCGAGTATAGGGATGCACAAATAAGTTTCATGCAAGCCAAAATCTTATGATCAAGTTTAAGTGAATCGGTTTATACCCTCTATATAAGGTTCCTTTTAAAAAATTACTTTAACGCTCATTACTGACTTAAAAATACTAGTATAGCAATGAAATTTGACATAAGTCTCTTATGAACAAAAACCTTCTTACCAAATTTTATGTGGATCGGTCCATAATTGACCCTACCACCCCTATATAAGGTCCTCTTCAGAAAATGACTTTGACTACTGGCTTAAGAAAAAAACAAATTCGCCACACATAAGTATCAATGGAGACAAAAACTCTTTATAAAAATTTTATGTGGATTGGTCCATAGTTGACCGTACTTCCATTTTCTTCAAGAAATGACTATAATGTTCACTACTGGCTTAAAAATACTAGTATAGCAATGAAGTTTAAGATGAATCTCTTATGATCGAAAAATTTTGTAAGATTCTACATTTGATTGACACCCATATAAGCTACCCCTCAGAAAATAACTTTAAAGCTTAGTACTGGCTTAGAAATACTAGAAAAACCATGAAATTTGACACATATATGTTTTTTACAAGTCAAAATTTCTTTACCAAATTTGTTAAGGATCGGCCCATAAGAAAATCACTTTAACGATCATTGCTGATTTAAAAATACCAGAACAGTTATAAACAATTTTATATATGAAATAGGAATGTAAATCTTTCTACGGAATTTAATGCGAAAATTGTCGAAATTGATATTTAATATAAAGATGTTGGGAGTTATTCATAAACTTTTATCATGTTCTTTAAACATTTGATAAATGATTATGAATAATGCTGGTAATATATAAATCAAAATCGATCTAAAAAAATTATGAAAAAATTTTTAAAAAAGCTCAATAATATTTTCAATATGTATATTTGTAAGAAAGAAAATGTTCTTCCGCACTTAGAGATACAGGCAGCAAATGTTAATTTTTGGAAGATTTAAAAAGTGTGATTAATTTTTTGTGCTTTGACATTTTTGTTTTGTTTTGTCTAATAGAAATGTGTTATCAGTTAAGGTAATACCGAAGGTCAAAACTGGTTATTCCCCAAAGAGTATACATTTTAATTATACCCTACACCACTATAGTGGGGAGGGTATTATACGTTTGTGCTGATGTTTGTAACATACAAAAATATTGGTCCAATACCCACCTTAAAGTATACCGATCGATTCAGAATCATTTATTGAGTCGATTAAGACATGTCCGTCCGTCCGTCTGTCCGGCTGGCTGGCTGTCCATGTAAACCTTGTGCGCAAGGTACAGGCCGCAATTTTCAAGATAATTTGATGAAATTTGGACCAAGCATGGTTTTTGGCACAGAGACGAAGCCCATTGAAAATGGTTGAAATCGGTCCATTATTTCACCTAGCCCCTATACAACCGTACCTCCCGATTTGAACTTTTTATGCCATAATTACGTCAAATATTCTATTATATCTCTAAAAATTGGCATAAATAAGTTTTACATAAGTATTTGACTTATTTGACCCTAGCCCCCATACAAACCCCCCTTCAAAAAATGTCTAAAATTGACTTGTAACCATTTGTATCGTAATGAAACTCAACAAAACTAACTGTTATTTAAAAATATATCCTTTTCCCAAATTTACCGAGGATCGGCCCAATTTGACCTATATAAAGCCTCATTTAGAAATTTTAGTTTTTTTATCAATAAATTGCTTAAATATTTTGGAAAAATATTCAACATAAAAGTTTCTTTATAAAAGGTAAAAATTTTAAAAATATACTCTTGGTGTAGGGTATTATATGGTCGGCCATGTCCGACTATACTTTCCTACTTGTTTTATTTAATTTTTTGTTTCTTCTTGGTGTTTCAGCTGTTTTTGATAAAGTAGCCAGCAAACTTTAGGATTAGACTATAAATTATACATCAACTAAAGTTCAAACTTGATAATGAAAATAATTTACAATAATTAAATAAATTGAAATAATCTTTTGAATAAAAACATACACATTTCCCTAAACTAGAGAGATGATATCTGGATGCCGAAAATACCGGGTTTTTTGCTTTGCTATTAGGAAATAATAAACATGTTATCAGAAAATCCGAGAATTTTTTTACAATTATAAAGTAACTAAGATCGGGTTTTTGAGTTGGCAATCAAATGACAATTAATAATCAGATTAGTTAATCTTAATCATATTGTAAGGGGACCTTATACAAACGAACAATAGTTTGGGTCCTTGGTCACAATAGTCATAAATGGCGCAATGTTAGATACAAAAGAAATCGACGCCTTTACTGATATCTCTTTTACGAACTGTAAGAAACTTGTTCTTAATGAACAGTATGGGAAAGTTCAAATTAGGTGGTTCGGTGAAACCACTTGTCTGATCTCGAGGTCTATTTGGTCTCTATATGATGCACTTGTATTACTTCCTACTTAAAGGACACTGTGTCATATACACTCACGCCAAGGGTCTAAGCCTTGTGTATAATGACTAGTGTAGCAGTTGTCATAATGAGGAAGAATATCAGACAATATCGCATGTACTGTGCTATTGTCCTGCATTTACTGAAAGCAGGGAATATCACTTTGGTGCTCCCTTCTTGTCAAACATGAAGGAGCCTTCTAATATAGGTTTGAAGAATAACAAATACTTCATAAATGAAACCGGTTGGACGAACTTAAATGAACCCAAGTGAGCTGTTTTTGTAGTAGCTAAATTAACGTAACCCCGAGACCTTACAGTCTAAAATTACGCCCAGATATTAAGAGATCTTAAAACTTATGAATTTCTATCATACATTCGATGTGGTTGAAAGTTTGGTTTATAATTACTCTGGTAAAAAGTACCAATTTGATATTTGCGGGCTTACCTCTAGACCTTCTTTCCTGCTAGATTTTAATTGTTCGTCAAAGGCTGAATCCTTGTAATCTCTTATCTTTTATTGAAATTTGGCTATCTAAGGAGAGAACAACCTATAACTAATTTTCCAAATAAAGCATGAAAATTTTGTATTTGTATTTTCTTCTCAGATTCCGGTATACATAGATATATATTAAAAATCAAGAATATATAATAATACATTTCTTATTAACTATTATTTACAGTTTTTATTCCATTGTGGCCCCTGGCACAATACAATCTCATCTTAATTACTCTGTCAGTGTTACGCTGCATGAAAACTCAGAACCGGCTACAATTAAAGTAGGCATAAAGGGACCATCATACAATGAAGAAAAAACCTTCGAAATCTCACCCTCCCATAACAAAGTCGTAAACTTCGAAATACCTAATTTAAAATCGGGCAAATATCAATTAGAATCGGAGGGTATTAAAGGTTTAATATTCAAAAACTCTACTGAATTGAATTTTAAAAATAAAGAACCCAAAACATATATACAAACTGATAAGGCGGTCTACAAGCCGGGAGATATAGTAAAATATCGTATTGTTGTATTAGATGAAAACACAAGACCAGCAAAATTAGAACAACCCTTAACGTTGAGTTTTAAAGATGGTGCTGGTAACTTTGTTAAGCAAATTAAAGATATTCAATTAACGAAGGGTGTCTATACGGGAGAATTTCAATTATCCGATCAACCAGTTTTAGGTGAATGGATTATGGAAGTTAACTTGAGCCCCAATGAAGATGATACTAAAACTGAAAAGAAATTTCATGTTGACAAATATGTGTTGCCCAAATTTAGTGTTGATATAGAGACCGCAAAGGATATTTCCTATGATATCCCCCTGAAAATTACAATACGTTCCAAATACACATATGGTAAACCGGTCAAGGGTCAAGCTACCATTGCCATAGATGCACAATATGGAAAACTTAAAACGGAGAAAACCATCGAGGTAGATGGCAAGGGTTATGTTGAATTTGATTTACGGAAAGACCTCGGTTTGGAAAATCCTGATTTTAATGACTTCTATTACTTCGGCACACCGACCATCAATATCTTCGCTGTTGTGACAGAAGAATACACTGGCAATAAACAAAATAAAACCGCTTCGGTAAATTTACATCGCTCACGTTACATCATTGAAGTACCGGAAATTGTTGACGATTATGTCGTCAATAAACCTTTCGAAATGAAGGCCTTTGTCAAAAACCTTGACGGTTCACCGGTACAGGATGGCAAACATATGGCCAAGCTTTCGATTGGAAGAGATAGACACCTCTACGAAGAAGAAGACGAGGCAGTAAAGTATGTGTATACTAGTGAACTCGATAAAAATGGTATGGTGTTGTTTAAGGTGACTCTTCCCATGGTTGATTATTATTATGATGTAAGATTGATATATGCCGATCGAACTAAATATCTTTCCGGTTTATTGGGTAGAATTACAGATAACATAGAAATTAAATATGGTGAAGAGAATGTGGGTCCGTTAAAATTAGTCAAGAAAACTGATAAGTAAGTAGTGGATTTATAATTTCAATAGGTCATTACTTACAAATGTTTCCCCTTTTTTCAGATTTCAACTAGATCAAGATGTTGTAGTCGATGTTAAATCTAACAAAAATATTCCCTATTATGTCTATGCCGTTGTTGCTCGTGGCAATATTATTAAACAGGAATATGTTAAAGTACCCGAAAATAGCAAGTCTCATGAAATTAAATTTAAACCCACATTTGAAATGGTACCCGAATCACATTTGTATGTTTATTTTGTACTTAATGGTGATTTGAAATTTCAAGAAATGACACTTAATTTCTCCAAAGAGTTTCAGAATAAGGTGGCTAGTTCTATAGAAAAATTAAGTTCATTTTAATTTTAATGTTATGCTTTTAGATTGAAATCACCGCTCCGAAACAAGTTAAACCCGGCGAAGAGGTTAAATTGAATATTAAAACTGATCCCGAATCATTTGTGGGACTTTTGGGTATTGATCAAAGTGTGCTATTGCTGAAAACTGGCAATGATTTAGATTCGGAGAAAATAATTAACGATTTAAATTCTTACGCTACTTCGACTCCTGATATCAAGGGCTACGGCACCTATCCGGGTATGTCATCAGGATTAATTACCCAAACCAATGCCAATTATCCTTATGTCCAAGGTAAGTTTAGCATAACATTAGTATTTTTAGACTTTTAACAATTCTTATCTGCATAATAATTTGCTATATCCCGTTACCCAAGATATAATCCGTAAATAGAGATAACATTAGCGGCCAGTTCAAAGTTTTATTTTTTAACTAGACTATTTTGAAAAAATACGACATTTTTTTAAAGCTAAAATATACCAGTAAAATATTTTAAAATGTTGGTAATGAGTAATGTAGGAAATGTAGTTATTTCATACATTACATGGTAATGAGTTGTCCTTATTAATAACATAAATTATTTTGTAGCCAATTGTTTATCGCGTATGTCTAATAAGGAATTAGTTAGTGTTTCTAACCCTAGTCGATTTTAGAAGACTTTTTTTTAAGAATTTTTGGTATTTATATATGTTTGGATACAATTCCAGATTGAATGATAAAATAACTTTTTAATGGGACATTAAATGAGAGAATAGATTAGCATTGTCTCTTTGAAAATCATATTTTAATAGATCAATTGTTCCATCAATTCTAATGTAATTTAATTGTCATTAAGTGCTAGTAAACTTGCTAATTCCTCATATTCACGATCCTAATATTGCGGATGCATGAGCAGCAATACCATGTCTGCCTTTTGAAAGAATTCTTTAAGAGATATTTTCTTTAAATTTAAAGTGTATCTACCCCAAAAAAAGATATGTGTTATTTGGCTTTTAATTTCATCCATTCGTAAAATATTCTATTGAACTTCCATATTGCTATAATTTAAACGCTATTAACTTCTGGCAAATAACTGGGATCTGGATTCTGGTGAATTATATTCATTGAATTATAATTTTAAAGAGAAAGAAAATTGAAAGATTGATTGGAAGCGCGATTAATGCTGAAATATTATCAACATATCAGCGCCATCTCCCTTTTCCTGACTTTTCTCAATCTGCTCTATTACATTCTAAATCTCTTTGTGAAAAAGTGAGAAAAATGATTTTAAAGTTGTATGTAAAAAGGCCTTATTCAATACTTTACGATTTCTACTCCAATCTGGATCGTTATTTATGGAGAGAATTGAAACTATATGGTTAGGGTCTTAAACGTTAGTGCTGATATTTGTAAAATACAATAACATTGACCACATACCCATCTTAAAGTATTTTAATCGGCTAAGAATTATTTTCCTAATCGATTTAGCTACGTCCGTGTTCATGTAAACCTTGTAATCAAACTAGAGCTAGTAATTTGGATGATGATACATAAATGAAATTGGTAAAAATCAGTCCATTATTTCTCCTAGCCTCCATACAACTAAACTTCTCCGAATAGGACTTTTAAGCTCATAATTATCTTTAATATACAACATATAATAAAACTCCAACCGATTTATAAATAATTCAATTTATAACTAATTATAACACAAATTCCTACGAACAAACTGAGCTTATGTTGCGCTTTAAAGTTTATTTTATATAGAATATGTATACTTAGATTGAGATTGAGAAGGTCCCCTACTTAGAATTTGGGAAAATTTCGTACAAAATACATATTAGCATTTTTAATAAACTATTTAAATTATTTTTATAGATACTGAAATCAGAACATTTAATTTGGCCAAAATAAAACATATCAATGGAGTGTTTATTAATCAATATATTAAAAGAAATACATTTTTTCACCTTAAACTGTTTGGATTCCTTCCTAAATGCATAATATCATTAAATCCAATTTTGTGAAAATAATAAAACTTTATTAAATAATAATCCCCATAATAACTAATTTACAATAGCATTTAAAACAATTATTAAGTTTGATTTCTATATCCATTAACAAAACAATAAAAATATATTAATTATACCGCTATAGTGCTGAACGTAAATATTATGAGATAATCAATCGGACTGATTATTAGCACATGCTTTATTAAAATAATAAATAATGGCCAGTTTACGGAGTTTAATGAACTAACGGGAACATTTAACACGACTTCTTATATAGACAGATAGATAGATAGATAGATAGATAGATAGATAGATAGATAGATAGATAGATAGATAGATAGATAGATAGATAGATAGATAGATAGATAGATAGATAGATAGATAGATAGATAGATAGATAGATAGATAGATAGATAGATAGATAGATAGATAGATAGATAGATAGATAGATAGATAGATAGATAGATAGATAGATAGATAGATAGATAGATAGATAGATAAATAAATACTTCCATACAATACAAAAGAAATTTATTAATTTATCTATGATTAAAAACCAAATACACTTTTCGATCTACTTTTGGTAACAATATGTTCATTTCACCTACACAGACTGTACAAAATTTATCTCAAATTATTTCTAATATACATATATAAGGGTGTTAGTATATATATTCTGGGTCCTTATTAAATTCTAAGACGATCTAGCCGTCTTAGAAAAAATGGGCTATATCGGTCCACTTTTTCGGATAGCCCCTATACAAGTGGACCCCCAAAAAAGAGCTTTAACGGGCATATCTATTTTAAAAGCACGAGTAAGTTTAAAAATGACTTTAACGCTCTTACTTGTTTTTATCTCATTATGAAAATAGCAATTATTTTTACATGAGATACTAATTACTAGGTGATATTGATAATATAATTTACAGTACTAATCGAATTGCAAAGGCAATTGTAGTCATACATATACATATGGAAACCTCAATTCCTAAAACATCTAAATATTTGAAATTTTAGTTGCAGAAAAAAATAAAATTATCAATAAGAAATAGAACAGATTCTTACGAATTTGAATATTTTAAGACTTGCAATGACAATGACATTTTCGCTTTTATTAACTTAGTTGTTCCGATTACTAGTATTTTATGTAATTTGCGTAGTTACGAACAAAACAGCCCTAGTCGGAAGTTCCAATATGGGAGCTAAGTAAAATATTGGAGTGATTTCAACAATTCCAATAGGATTGGGACAAAAACGATTTTAAACAACATTTCATCAAAATATAGAAGGTTTACAAACGGAAAGAAAGTCGGCCAGGGCGCCCATAAAACTGTAGACTATTGTCTAGAACATAAACTAGACTATAGACTAAACTATAGACTAGGCTTTAGACCAGACTATAGACTAATTATTAACTAGACTAGGCTATAGGCTGGCACTCTACAAAATTTTAAGACGATCGATCCGTAATTGACCCCATAAGTTATGCTCCATAGAATCAATCATTAATGTGTTGTGATTAATATAGATATATAAATTTTTTCAGATCATCCATATTATTACCACTTACAACCTATGCCTATTAGTAACCATATAGCTCTACAATACAGAATGCTTTTAGACTACTACAGCCGCATTTTGCATCAATTAGTTATTCTAGTGTAAATGTAATGTCATCTAGTTCCAGTATAGAACAAAGAATACGCAAAGAATTTATAGAATAAGTATGACAATCAACGAATAATCAACTTAAACAATTTTGTGCACGTGTTAATAACAACAATTCCATTCAATTTTTTGATTTATTTTTATAATTTTTAATTGCATGTTTAAAAGAGCATTTGCATTGGATTCTTTTAATTAAATCTAACACTAAATGCCGAAATCACTCTTATCAAAATCGTGCTATGTATGTTTTAAGAATATTATAAAACTAATATCACGATGACATTTTTCACCATCATCAAATCTATATAAACATGACTACCGACATTAAATCTTATAAGGATCGAACGAATTTTTACTATAGCCCCCATATAACAGGACGAATATCTTTTCGAAAATTGGCACAACTAAGTTTAATATATTCAAACTCTGTAAATTTTTGTCATATACGGGCCTCATTTCACTCTAGTCCCATACAAAGTCCCCTTCAGAAAATGAGTTGGAAGACCAAGATTCATTTTTAAATACTAGTATCATGATGAAATTTGGCTCAAATAAGATTTATATAATCAAAATTCCCGACATTAAATTTTGTAAGGATCGGATCATTTTTTACTCTAGCCCCCATACAACCGGATCTACCAATTTGGTAGATCCTACGTCACATATACTACTATCTTTCCAAAAATCAGTATAATTAAGTTTGGGATAATTATAAATAAAATTTTCGATTTTCTTAATGATCGAAACATGTAGGTATTGTTGGATCGGGTTAATTTCTACCATAACCGTCTATGCGGCTGGCTGACTCTCAATGTAAACTTGAATATAAAATTGCCTGAAATTTGAAGCATTGACCTTTTTTGGACCATGGACAAAAATCGGCTGAAATCGGTCCTTTATTACAGGGTACCCAGAAAATATCTTCTGAGCTTATAAATAACACACATAAATATTCATACATTTAGTAAACATAATATTGCTCTTATATACATAAATTACACTATAACTATATATTGTTTTGCGATCGGTCCAAATTTGGTGATAGCTCTCATATTAGGTTCAGAAAATCACTTAGATTTTCATACCAAATAATGATATAGATACAGAATTTTGAAATTACTCATTACCAACTAAAGCTATTCATGCAAAATTTGGTACAAATATTAGTTTTGTATACAATAATTCTACTTAATGTTTTTTTTCAGGATCGGTTCGTAACAAGGGTGCGGTCGATCCCATACAAGGTTCCTTCAGAAAATCATTTAAACACACATTACTTGTTACTAAATTACGATATAAATACAATATTTTACTAAAATATAGCTTTTATGTAAAGAAATTTGGCATAAAGAATCTTTTACGATGGTAATATCTCCCATACTAGGTTCAGCCCCTAAAAATGCTTTAACCGCATTTAACTAGTTGTATTATCAATTTGTGTAGAACAAATTTATATATGTAAATGTATTTTGAAACCCCTAAAATCTTTCATATAAAAATATAAACAAAATGGCGTTTGTAATGTTCAATAAATTTTGGAATTGTAATAGATTTAAATCTTTGGATTTTTCTATTTAAGACATGAGAAAACTCATTTCTACAAATATTTGATCAATAAATAAAAGTATTAATATAAAAGTAGCTGGTGGAGGGTATTTAAGATTCGGCTCAGCCGAATATAGCGCTCTAACTTGTTATAATATTTTATTTTTTTTTTTAGTTCATTACGATTATGAGGATTATGAATTCAGATTTGGAGGAGCATCTGAATATGATGCAACAATTCTCGGATCGGTTACAATGTCTTTCAAAAGTGCAGTATCTACGAAAATTAAACAAGAGTCTTCAAAAACGCCTATTCGTAGCAAATTCGAAGAAGTTTGGATTTTTGATAAACTAAATAAGTAATTTCATTGCATTCTATGTTTGTTGACTGAAATAACGAGGTGGGATTAATATTGTAATGTTTACAGAAATGGGATTCTAAATTAATATTCATTGGTTCATTTAAACATTTACTAGCAGCACAGACCATTATTTAATAACTTAAACTCTAGACTAATCTATGGACTAGTTTATAATCTCGTTTATAAACTGGTCTATATAACTAGTTCTTAGATCATGTAAATGTTCGCCGATTAGTTCATAGACCCTTGCATAAACTAGTTCAGAAAGTCAATATACTATTTAATATAATATTCATGACATATCGGTAGTGTGGTCATTTGTCTAGTCCATAAATTATTTCATAATTTGTCCGTATACTAACTCATTGTCTAGTAAGTAGACTTGTCAACAGAAGAGTCAATGGAAAATTTAAGAGTTAAATCTATAAACTAGTTCATAGACTGGACCATACACTACTTCATAGACAAGTCCATAAACCAACCAATTTATCATACATCTACATTTTATTGTTATCATACATCTAAATATTGTTGTTGTTTATCTTGATATGCTCGCATTGTGTTCATCCGAAAAGCAGATTTAGACTCAACAATTGTTGGAGTGTTTGTGAGAGATAAGAGAGAATAAATATATTTTGTTCAGATACTCGAATAACAACTGTCTTTTACAGAATTATTAAGGAATCAGTTCAATAGTTATACATTGGGTCTACCACAATGCAATGGAGCACAAACTTATTCCGAAACAACATCTTCGTTACATATTGTAATTTATTTATGCCATTCTGTTGCCAAGTCCATGGACTCTTAACTGAAACGTGATCCTTTATTCTTATTATCTATAACTATCTAAAACTGTTCCTGTTATTTACAGACTAATACAATTTCTAACTTATAACACGATCATACGGTGCAATTATTCGTAATTCATGCTCTCATTCAACTCCCAATTACGTACTGAATGGCATGATTCGCCATACAAAATTTCAGCTGAGAATTACACAAGCTTTACGTAATTCAGGTTGAATTACAAAGGAATGAGTGTCATCACTAATTTTTATCGGTTATTTATCATAATCAGCTGTTTGCTTTCATTGCTTGGAGACAAATAACAAGTTTTATATTGCTCGCATGCTATATTTCATAAATCATATTAATTTCTGTAAATATAAAGCTTTTTGTGTTGTAATTATTTAAATATTTTTATATAAAAAAAAAATAATAATATATTTTATTTTTTCTTTCCTTTTATCCTGTTTTCCTTAACAACTCTATTTAGCACCGATAAAAATGGTTTGGCTACTTTTACCAAAAACATACCCGATACCATTACTTCTTGGGTAGTGACAGGTTTCTCTTTGAACGATAAAACCGGCTTTGGCATGGTGGCAAATCCTACAAAAATTAAAGTTTTCCAACCCTTCTTTGTAAGCACTAATTTGCCCTATTCCGTTAAGCGTGGTGAAGTTATAGCCATACCCGTAGTAGTCTTCAATTATATGGATAAAGCTTTAGATGCTGAAGTTACCATGGAAAATACCGATGATGAATATGATTTCACTGAAGTTTCCAATGAAATTGAGGAATTAGTTTTGGAGGAGAAGCAACGTGTTAAAAGAGTAACTGTGCCCTCGAATAGTGGTAAAAGTTTGTCTTTTATGATCCGTCCCAATAAGGTGGGAGAAATTACTTTGAAAATTAAGGCTGTAACAGTCTTGGCTGGTGATGCTATACATCAAAAACTGAAAGTAGAACCAGAAGGTGTGATACAATATGAAAATCAAGCCATTTTTTTAACTCCCTCTAAAGAACCTATCAGGAAAACGTTTGAGACTGCTATACCCAAAGAAGCTGTTTTGGATTCGGAATATTTGGAATTTTCTGTGGTTGGTGATATTTTAGGTCCCACCATTAAGAATATTGATAAATTAGTGCGTAAACCTTATGGTTGTGGTGAACAGAATATGGTTAACTTTGTGCCTAATATTTTGGTTTTACACTATTTGGATGCCACTAAACGTGAGATGCCGACTGTGGTTCAAAAAGCTAAAAATTATATGGAAGTTGGTTATCAACGTGAATTGAACTATAAACATAAAAATGGTGCATATAGTGCTTTCGGTGAGGGCAATGAACCGAATAGTTGGCTTACCGCTTACGTGGCACGTTCCTTTCTACAGGCTAAAAAATATATAACCATTGATTCGGATGTCATTGATCAAGCATTACAATATGTTATATCAACTCAATTGGAGAATGGTCAATTTAAACAGACTGGGCGTTTATTCTATCCAGCTCATCAGAATGATGTTGGTTTTACGGCTTTTGCCTTATTGCCCTTTTTTGAAGACATGGTAAGTATTAGTACTGGCGCGGATCGAGTGTTTGGGGGGAAAACTTTTGATTTTTTCACATATTTTCTTTCATATTTTCCACATTTATCTACTTTGTATGAAAAATGTTAAATTTTGAGGAGAGAAATTTACCTTTCCCCTCCCCGCCCCCATCGAAATGCGCCTTTATTAGTATTTGTTACAATCTGAATATTATACTTTTCATATTTCATCTAAAATATTGATTATTTTCCATTTTATCTTCCAGGACTATTTTATAAAATACAAATCAGAAGTCGTGAAAGGTGTTAGATATTTGTTGGATAATATTGAAAAGGAAAGCGATATCTATGCTCTTGGCCTGGCATTGGTGGTCCTAAAGAAAATAAAACATCCTAGTGCTGACAAGCTAATGGAAAAAATAGAAAAATTAGCTCATGAAGAAAATGGTCTTAAATGGTGGACCAAATCGTCAAAGGATCATAACAATGATATTGAAATAACAGCGTATATATTGGAAGCTTATGTATACACTGAACCAACAGAAAAACTTTTACCCATTATTAAATGGTTGATCGGTAAACGTAATAGTAATGGTGGTTTCGATTCAACACAAAACACAGTTGTGGGTCTACAAGCTCTTATTAAATTTGCTGAGAACTATATTGCTGGTGGGGATCATAAAATGACAATTAGTTTTAAGGCTCTCGATGAAGAGGGAAAAGAAACCACAAAGGGTAGTTTTTCGGTAGATAAGGAGAATTCATTAATTTTGCAAACTCATGTGGTAAGTAATATAAGATTAAAAGTAACTTTTTATACCACTTATATACTTTTCATGTTCTTCTATAGCTTCCCAAATCCTCACGTCAATTAACATTAGAGGCCAATGGTGAAGGTTCATCACTGGTACAATTATCTTATCGTTATAATTTAGCCAACAAAGATGACAAACCTAGTTTCAACATTAAGCACACAATTCTGTCGACCGATTATCCCAGTCTATTACAAATGGATGTTTGCACTGAGTTTGTTCCCGGCGCCAATAGTGATTCAAAGGAATCTAATATGGCCATTTTGGAAATATACCTACCATCTGGTTTTACCGCCGATACCGATAAACTCGATACCATATATCAAACCAAGCAAGTACAACGTGTTGAAACCAAAAATTCCGATACAGCTATTATTATCTATTTCGATTATCTAACGGCTGGTGAAAAAGTGTGCATCAATGTCAATGCCGAGAAGACTCACGCCGTGGCCAAGCAAAAGCCCGCAGCTATCACCATGTATGACTACTATAATTCTGATCAACGCTCCACTGTTTACTATGAAGTCAAGTCATCGTTGTGCGATATTTGCGAAGAGGGTGAATGTGGCAAAGGCTGTGAAAATAAAGAACCCAAAAGAAAGGCATAATTTATATCAAATATAAATGGAATAAATATTAACATATTAATAACTAAATCAATATATGTATATATAAAATACTAGCTTATACCCGTTGTGCTTCGCTACTTCAATCGAAATTAAGTACATAATAATTAAATTATGCAATTTTTCTTAAAGGTTTATTATAATTTAATTTGATGACAATATATTTCATATGAATTTTAATATAATACATTATGGAACTATTTATTTCGTTTTTGCTTAAACTTAATATATACTTTTATTCTTAATAAATAATTCTTATTCTAATTGGGATTATATTATTATAAATATAAAACTGACTTACCGATTTTGAAAATTCTAATTACAATAGTTTTCCGGATTAACAATATGTTACAAGCAAATTATTGCACGTTCGCCAATTTCTATCTACATATATCTATCAATTTTTAAGATAAAAATATTTAAAGTATCTATTAGTTTCCCAGGTAAACGAAATTTTGTATTTAATTTGTATGGGGGACTCCTAGTACCCCATTGACAGATATATAGATAGATAGATAGATAGATAGATAGATAGATAGATAGATAGATAGATAGATAGATAGATAGATAGATAGATAGATAGATAGATAGATAGATAGATAGATAGATAGATAGATAGATAGATAGATAGATAGATCTATCTATCTATCTATCTATCTATCTATCTATCTATCTATCTATCTATCTATCTATCTATCTATCTATCTATCTATAGGAGATGAGAACTTATTGACAATACAAAATAAAATGGAAAAAAACTGGATTAATACTTATAACAATTTAAGTCAAATCGGAGCTTACCCATAAACTGACGAGTTCAAAGGTCAAATTTATAAATATTATTAATTTGTCAGTCATATTTACCAAAAAAAATACCCAAACACCATATCCGTCCATGGTGAAACTGAATAAATGATAAATAATTCGACAGATATATATTCAACAATATGGTCTACATTAACTTTCAAAGTTTGGAAGTCCTTATTCAAAGACACTACAAAATATTGTCAAGTCTGTAGTTTGGTATAAGTATGGTCTATAGTCAAAAGTTCAGAATCTACAACAGTCTACTGTTCTGATTACGGTTTACAGTTCAACTGTTTTGATTTCCTAATTAAAATACTATGAAAAACACAATTCAATTAATAGTATAAGTATGGACCGTAAACTAAAGTTATGTTATAATTGTTATACAGTGCAGTACAGGCGCGGATCCACGGGGGAATGATAGCTGGAGCTGGATCCGTGGCTGGTGCTGCATATAGTGTTTAGTCGAGTCTATAATAAAGTTCCTAAGGTCTAGACTATGGTTTAGTCTTTAGTCTAATAAAAAACAATAATCTAGTCCAAAATAGCCTGCATTCCAGCCTATAGCTCAGATCATAATCTATACACCAGATGGTAATCTATAGACCAGACCAGATAATTTACGTTCCAGACTATAGCTTGGACTTCAGAGATAAGTCTACATTATAAGTATTGTATATAAAGTATTCTTTTGGATTCTAGTATGTAGTTAATTTCATGTCGTTACATTAGTTAAGTCCATATTTCATACTTAAGTATAGTCAAAAATACTTACTATAGTCTAGTCTTTAGTACAGACTATATAGTTATCCATAATACAAACTACAGTTTACACATATCAAGCCGTACTGAAGTTGTTTTATTTATACAAATTACCAATCGCGTTTATTTCGGTAATCACGTCACAAATTTTGAATTTTAAGAATATAAATTAACCTATCGATGTTTTTCTGATTCGATCAAGTATTTGATTTGAAATATTTGCATTGGTGAGTGTGTGAAATGTTGAAAACCCAATTGAAGACCTTTGTAGTTCTGTAAAATATTATTACTATACTCGCTTCTCCAGATAAACATGCGGCTCTTTTATTATTTTCAAAGACATATGATTCTCACAGGCTATATCTTCATACTTAAAATCAGTTGTAAATTTGTACGTTTTTATAAGTTTTGCCAATGAAATCTTAAAAAATATTTCAGCATATCTCATACCTAAAGTACAAAAAAAAAACAAAAAAATTCAGAATAAGTTGAAATACAATTGGAGGCGATATATATATTTTATATATCTGCTTACCAATACAAAATCTTTGTCCCTTGGTAAACGGCATATATGCAAACGGATGCCTGTCAGCAACATTTGAAGGTAAAAAGTTGTCAGGATTAAAAGCGTTGGCATTGGGACCATACAGATGTTTACTTCGGTGCAAAGTATACAGGTCAATACAAATCATTTGACCAATCGGTAACTTCACGCCATTACTAAGGATGAGATCCTCCTTAGTAACTTTTCGAAACACCATTGGTATCGCGGGAAATAGTCGCATTGTCTCCTTGAAAATCATATCTACATAAGTCGCTTGCTCCATCAATTCTAAGGTAATTTCGTTGTCATTATCGGGTAATAGACTTGCCACTTCCTCATAAGCACGTTCCTGATAATGTGGATGCATCGCCAGCAATGTAATTACCAAATACATTGTAGTAGATGTTGATTCAAAGGCCTTTAGAAATGATTCGTTGAGAGATATATTTTTTTTAAATTAAATGTACAATATATATGTTTTAACTTACTCCAAAAAACATATGCATCATTTGGCTTTCAATTTCATTCATATGTAAAGTATTCTGTTGAACACCCATAAAAGCATAATCTAAAACACTATTTACATCAGTCAAATAACTGGGATCTTTTGTATCATTTTTCTGGATAATATCAACTGATTCTTTGATAAGTTTTCGAAACATCGCTAAACCATCTCTTGCAGTCTTATAAATATAATTCTCGGCCGGTTTATTTATCCATTTAATCGCCATAATATGACTAACACATGTATCTGCTACAAACTCTAAAAATCTAAAACAAACTAATTTTATAGTTTGAGTTTAAGGTCCAGTTAAGGTTACTTACGCGTTAGCATGTTCGGCCAATTTAAATGAATTAAATTCCGTCTTTTCCAAATTTCTTTTCAGTGTTGTTTCTATGGAGAATTTTCATTTTGAAAGTAATTAAAAGTTAAGAAAAAGTAATCTGTACAACATTCAAAACAACTTACTGGAAGCAATTCTCATGGTAAATGCACGAAACATTTCCATCATATTAACATCATCTCCCTTGTTTTGACTTCTATCGATATGCTCTATTAAATTATTAATCTCTTTGTGAAAAAGGTTGAAAAATGATTTTAAAGTTGTATTTGAAAAGGCCTTATTCAAAACTTTACGATGTCTACTCCAATCTGGATCTGTAAAAATTGTAATTTACAACAATTTTTAATCATAACAACTTGTGATAATTTTTAGAAATCTCACTCCTATTACCATTTTGTGATATTAAACCATCACCGGCTATTGTAGTTATTCCTTTATATATGATTGGTTTATTAATACAGTTTTTAGATGTTAAAATATCCTTTAAGACATTTGGATCAGTGCTGAGAAACAACGGCCATATTCCCAACCATAGTACACAGTTTGGACCATATTTATTAGCATAGTTATAAAAGTATAAAAGACCCTCTGTAAGAAATTTTACAAATTATAATTAATTTTATTATATTTAAATAAATGTGACTTTAAAGTCAGTTATGTTCGGGCTTATGATGCTTCACACGGTTGCGGAAAGGCAAGGTAGGTAATTGTTGTAAATAAAACTTTTATAGTGTGATGGGTATTAGTTTGAACTATGGTCCGATGTCCGACATATATCATGGTTAAATTTCGAGGTATATAAAACTAACTTACACCAAATTTCATCACCATTGCTTCATAATTAACTTATTTGTGACTCCGTGTATAAGGGGCTAGGTGATAGACCGATATTGCTCATTTTCAATACCGAACAAACCTTGTCAGTTTATTCTCAACTGCTTTCAACAGGCAGACTGACATAGCAAGATCGTCTTTTGAATTTAATAAGGTCCTAGAATATACAAATATACTTTGTGGGTCTACGACCAATATTTTGATGTGTTACAGATGGTAGTGAACCGATTTTAAACCGATTTCTAAACAAAATATAAAATATAAATCAAAAGAACAAATGTTTAGAAAATTTCAGCTCCTAGTTCTTTCGTGTTTCTAACCCATGTTTTTGGCACATATTCTTCTTTGACCCAAGAACGAGACCTACTGAAAGTGGTCCCCATACAGCCGTAACCCTGAATTTCGGTAAATGTTATAGTATGTTAAAAAAATCGGTAAAACTTGGACTTTTACAAATCTAAATGACATTGCCTTATTACATAATGATTGGACCATAGCCTCCATACAAACTTCCCTTCAGAAAATTACTTCAAGGTGGAAGTTCAGAACACGCGTTGAGGCGGTAACTCGTTTTACGCGTTTCAAGATTTTTGCACTTTATAAGCAGCAAGTTACACACTACGCATTATCATACCCTACACTACTTTAGTCAAAAACTTTATTATAAAAACTTAAATCACATTTTATTCTTATACAGGTGTAGGGTATTATATGGTCGGCCTCGCCCGACTTTTACTTCTTACTTGTTTTCATCTTTCTTTTAATGTTTGTATACCCTTTACCTTCGTGAGAAGCTTAAATATAAGTTTGTCATTCCGTTTGTAATTTCTATAATATAATTTTCCGACCCTATAAATTGTATATACTATGGATCCTTATAGATAGCGAAGTCGATTTAGCTATGTCCGTCTGTATGTGTGAAGGAATGTCGAAGTGCTTTACATGAGTACCTGTCATGATGCCCTACCTAACGGTGTTCTTTTTCATCCACTGGGGAGACTTGAACAACGGTGTACCATCGCCCCTGAATCCTTCAATGAAGAACTCAGGTGGCAAATGAATTGGGACGGTCCATCTACAAGCACTTTGCTGAAGTACTTGAGCTATCTAATTTCTGACCATTGCTGCCACGTTGCTTAAATTCCGAGATGTAAAACATCACTTCCGTTTACAACCACGCAGATGGGACGGCCTCTGTTGCAACAGCTCCTAGAGACGTAACCGGTGGACCGAAGTACGAATCCATCAAATAAGCCGAGGACTTTGTTCTTACTCACAGGGACACACTATGGTAATTCTGATATGAACAGAGTATACTCTGAACATATCTGGACAAGGAAGGAAAATTCAATGGTATCACTTGTATATGATACCTCTCAGCCATCACCATACAACCAAGCGACATACAACACATACATTATAGGTAGACGGGTGGGATGAGGCTTGCCGTACCTCACATTCACTCCTTACCATATACAAATAATACCAACTCATTTCCAACGCTTAGTCCAACAGTCACTCCTCTGCGGGGTATCTGTTGTTTAGGCAACAGCACCGAACTTATACCGAAAAATTTAACATTAACTTACATCAGTCTTTTAACCACAACTTACTTTTCCCGCGAATTTGGTTTAAACCACAGCCACTACGTGGATCCCGAAGAAACCTCAACCAACTGACAAGCCAGAACATAGTCCTGCAGGCAACTAGCCATTGTAGTATCAGATTATGCGGTGCTCTGGTTTGACCACTTTCAATCTATGCAAGGACTAAGCCAGGCAGTAGACTGTAACTAATTTTTTAGTCCCGGCAACCCCTTTATTCCCCGCGATTGCTATAACACCAAAGTGGAGGCTTCACCAAGTTAACATGCCCCGGGGGAAGTGTATGTTGATATCAGAATTTTCAATAATTCTGTCGGAAATACGAACGAATAGAACGCTATTTAAAATCGGCCCAATAAATAAATAACGAATATAAAATCCGTGACCCTCTCTGAAATTTGTAGAGAGACAGAGTTTGCAAACTAAAAAAATACAAAAGGTACTTTTTGAATATTCTATAATATTGAATTTAGAAACATGAAATTAAATGTGTAGAGTCGGGATTAGGTGAAAACCCATAAAAGGGAACTTTTTGGCACTTTTTCGTTATTCAAAAGGTACTTTTTTGAATTTCCTATAATATTGAATCCAGAGACATGTAAACAATCCCGGAGTCCTTTAACAGTACTTTTTGAACTGTTTTTTTTTTAAGAAATCATGGTGAAGGGTATATAAGATTTGTTTTGTTTTTGTTTAAATTTTTAAACAAAAACTTAAATGTATTTCATACCCCGTTCACATGATGCAATTATTCGTAATTCACGCTCTTATTTATCATTGAACCCCCAACTACGTACTGAGTTACATGATTCGCCATACAACATTTCTGCTGCGAATTACACAAACTTTATGTAATTCAGTTTCAATTACCGTATGAATTACGAACGAATGAATGTCATCTTGAATTTTTATCAAGTATTTATCAAAATCAGCTGGTTGTTTTCATTGGTTGAATATGAAAATATAATTACAAAATAATGTAAAAAAATATGTTTAACTTAATTGTTTAAAATAATGTAACAAACGTAGTTTTGTATCATACAAACACATAAATATTCCAAAAAATCGACAAAATAATGAATGAAAAAACAAGTAGGAAAGTATAGTCGGGCATGGCCGACCATATGATACCCTACACCATGAGTATATTTTTACAATTTTTACTTTTATAAAATTTTTATTTTTTGTAAAGAAACTTTTATGTTGAATATTACCATAATTCCAAAATATTTAAGCCATTTATTGATAAAAAACTAAAATTTCTAAATGAGGCTTTATATAGGTCAAATATGGGCCGATCCTCGGTAAATTTGGGAAAAGGATATATTTCTAAATAACAGTTAGTTTTGTTGAGTTTCATTGCGATACAAATGGTTACAAGTCAATTTTAGACGTTTAAGTCATTTTTGAAGGGGGGTTTGTATGGGGGTTAGGGTCAAATATAGGCCGATCCTTACGAAAATCTGCAGCATCATTTATACTTATATAAAACTTATTTGTGCCAATTTTTAGAGAGATAGCAGTATATTTGACGTAATTATAGCATAAAAAGTTCAAATCGGGAGGTACGGTTGTATGGGGGCTAGGTGAAATAATGGACCGATTTCAACCATTTTCAATAGGCTTCGTCCTTGTGCCAAAAAAACATGCTTGGTCCAAATTTCATCAAATCATCTTGAAAATTGCGGCCTGTAACTTGCGCACAAGGTTTACATGGACAGCCAGCCAGCCGGACAGACGGACGGACGGACATGTCTTAATCGACTCAAAAATGATTCTGAATCGATCGGTATACTTTAAGGTGGGTATTGGACCAATATTTTTGTATGTTACAAACATCAGCACAAACGTATAATACCCTCCCCACTATAGTGGTGTAGGGTATAAAAACAACATGACAATGAACAGTCAAACGAATTACGAATGTGTAGTAGAAACAGGTTCATTATTCAGAGGCCAAATTAAAGGCCCAGACACATCCAATACTTTGCGTCGAACTGCTACAGGCAGCTTGTGTTTACTGTGTGTGTTTTAATGAGAGCAGTCACAATCCAAACGTCAAACTTATGCATGATGTACAAAAGTTGAAAAATATTCAACTTTGGCGTACAAAACAGAATAGAACAAGTGTGAATGTATAGTTGGGCGTAGCCGACCATCTAGTCAGTATGTATGTTAAAATTGGGGATTATTTAAAAAAATAAAGCATTTGGTTAGTTTTTTAACTTTATTTCGGAATATTTTTCCTTTTTTGGCAAAAAAAAGAGATTTTTTTTAAGAGGGCTAAAAGGGGAGTAGGGCAAAATATGACCCTATCCTTAAAAATGTTGGTAGGGGGAGTTAAGTCTTCTTCAATATTATTTATGTAGAATTTAAAAGTGTTATTAGTGTTTGTAAGTAAATTTTGACCTTTAAGTCATATTCTGAAGGGAAGTTTGTATGGGGGATAGGGTCAAATAAAGCCGGATCATCACAAAAATTGATAGTGTCATTTAAAGTTCTATAAAACTAAGTTTTGTCGACTTCTGTTAACATAATAGATCATTTAAATTAATTATAAGCCAAAAGGCCCTATTTGGGGGGTACGGCTGTATGGGGGCTAGTCGAAATAATGGACCGATTTTAAACATTTTCAATAGGCTTCGTCCTTGGGCGTATGTGCCAATTTTCATCCAATTATCTTGAAAATTGCGGCCTATACCTTGCGCACAAGGTTTACATGGACAGCCAGACGGACGGACGGACGGACATAGCTTAATCGACTCAGAAAATGATTCTAAGCCGATTGGTATACTTTAAGGTGGGTATAGGACGAATATTTTTGTACGTTACAAACATCAGCGCAAACCCTACACCACTTTAGTGGTATAAAAAGAAAATAAAAAAATCTCAAAAATAATCTTTATACTTTTTTGCTTGTAACTTTTAAATTCTACAAAATAACTTTGAAGTAGACGTGAATTCCTCTACCAACATTTATTAGGATAGACCCATATTTTCCCTAATCCACTTTGAGCCCTCTTGCAAAAAGTCTCTTCTTTGGCCATAAATTTATTTACATTCCGGAATAATGTTAAAAATAAACCAAATGCTTTATTTTGTTTTAATAATCCTCAATTTTAACATACTGACTGATGTAGGGTATCATATAGTCGGCTATGCCCGACTATACATTCATACTTGTTTATATTAAATATTCAATTAATTAAATTTTTTAAACGTATTTAATTATTTTTTCATACTTTATTAACACAACGATTGGGCATCTCTTTTTTTTGCGTTGCGTAGCAGTCAGTCTCAGTTCGACTCAAAGTATTGTATGTGTCTGGGCCTTAAGTAATTCAACTGCTCCTGGAAACATGGTATCATGTTAGACTTGGTCCACACTACGAAACTTTTGTTGAGAAAATTTTTCTTTTGATGTTTCCTTAATGTCCACACAAAGAAACTTTTGTTTCAGAAACTACGTGTTAATTGCATTGATTTGTTGTTAGACCTGGTTCACACTAGGAAACTTTTGTTGAGAAACTTTTGATTTTGTGTGTGAGAGAAAAATATGGTTGATATTTCTTTCTCTCACACACAAAAATCAAAAGCTTCCCAAAAAAGTTTCCTAGTGTGAACCAGGTCTTTCACGAACGAGAAGAATATGACCTGGTTCACACTAGAAAACTATTGTTGAGAAAATTTTGATTTTGTGTGTGGGAGAAAGAGATGGTTGACATTTCTGTCTCTTGCTCTCACACACAAAAATCAAAAGTTTCCTAGTGTGAACCAGGTCTAACAAAATAAAACAAGTTTCCGAGTACGAGAAACTTCGTACCGCGAGTGAGATGAATGATATTCTTTTTCTTTCTCTCTCACGCAAAATCAAAAGTTTCCAAAATAAAGTTTTCGCTACTTAGACCTGGACCACACTAGGAAACTTTCGTTGAGAAACTTTTTTTAATTCTCTTTTGAAGTTTCCTTAATGTCCACACATAGAAACTTTTGTTTCAGAAACTATGTGTAAATTGCATTGATTTGTTGTTGTACGAATGAGAAGAATAACAAAACAAAACAAGTTTCCGAGAACGAGAAACTCCGTACCGCGTGTGAGATGAATGATATTCTTTCTCTTTCGATCTAACGCAAAATCAAAAGTTTCCCTAAAAAGTTTCCTAGACTTGGTTCACACTGGGAAACTGTTGTTGAGAAATTTTTGATTTTGTGTGTGAGAGAAAAAGATGGTTGATATTTCTTTCTCTCACGCACAAAAATTAAAAGTTTCCCAAAAAAAAATTTCCTAGTGTGAACCAGGAACTAGTGTGGACCGGCAGTTAGTACATTTTTAGACCTGGTTCACACTGGGAAACTTTTGTTGAGAAACTTTTGATTTTGTGTGTGAGATCACAAAAATCAAAAGTTTCCCAAAAAAGTTTCCTAGTGTGAACCAGGACTTATTTTATACAAAACAAAATCCAACCCTGATTAGCTGCCGATGCGTCAAAAGTTGAAAGCTGCTAAATTTTTCGCGGCAGACGCGTTACAAACTACAGTGTGTTGTTTAAACTTTTTTTGACAGAAGCCTATAACGCGTGTTGTGTACTTCCACTTTTAAGGTTATAAATCACTTTTAAACACTTATAACACGATGAAATTCTACAAATTTCTTTACAAGAATTTATAAGGACAGATCCATATAAAAATTCATATTAAGCCCTCTTTTAGAAATTCACTTTTTTAACACTTTTTTAACACTTTTTTAACAAAAATCAATTGTGAGTATCCGACCGTCAAAAGGTTATTAGCCATAGTCCGACATGAGTGATTATACTCGTTTACGTGTTTAATCCTTACCTTTTCTTGTTAAGAATTTGCCAATACCCAGCCATGTATGTAGTCTATTCGAGTTTACTGTATGGGCTAGTTTTATATATTCTCTGATATACCAAAGATATAAGATCCAAATAGACAAGAATATTCCAACCGCATATATAAATAATTCCATTTGAAACAAATTATAACACGAATTCTAACTAACTGATCTTATGTTGCGCTTATGTGTTTCTTTTATATACTCTAAATATATTTGAGATTGAGTTTGAGAAGGTATTCTAGATAAAATTTAAATTTTATCTCATAAAAAAACTATACTAGCTACCAAAATATATTCAATTGATTACAGATCCTCTATTAATGTAATGCTTTTTGGTACCACAAAAGCTCTTCAGATCGTTAAGATTGCAGGAAATGAAATATTTCACTTTAAACTATTAGGTTTCCTTCCGTTATGCGTAATATAATTACATCGGATTTATTGTAAAAAAAAAAATAAAATCCAATGTATTGAAAATAAATAATAATAATAACATTTGAGTAATTAATAAACTAATTTACACTATAATTAAAAATTTTCCTTAAAACAATTTAATTTCGATTTACAATAATTATGTACATATGTATGTATGTATGTGCATATAAATTGCAAATAATTACTTCATTTAATTTGAATACCCCCCTGCAAGAAATGCAGCGATAATTGGGTTAATGTCAACTAGTACATACTTTAACAACTGACACTAGTATTAACGGTGTTAGAAATTATATGGAAAACAAGTAAGAAATTATAGTCGGACGAGGCCGACCATATAATACCATACAGTTGTTACAAAAAGTAAAATGTGATTAAGTTTTTATAATAAAATATTTACCTAAGTTGAATTGTCCCAGCGGTTCGACGGGACAGTCCCGAACTGACCACTTAACCTACCACTTGTGGTGGCCCCTAGCCACATGACTACCCAGGTGACCATTTTAACATGGGCTTGTCCTACGAGGAAGCCAATCGTCACTCTACACCCTACAAAGAGACAGTAAAGAAACGATTGTCTCCGCTCTCGCTTACAAATGGGACACTAAAGTGACGACTGTCTTTATTCGAAAGAAATAAAGACAGAAAAATACGAATTGGAGTTAGTCGGGTGGTAAGATATTAATGGAACTAAAATTTAAAAATTTCAAGTGTCTACTCTAGAATACTATGGGACAATAATGTGACGATTGACCCGAAAGATATAAATTTGAGTCAACCAGATGGTGGCATATTAGTAGAAAGTAATAAATATTTCTTCAAAAGATGGGTAAAATAACTACTTTCGGAAGTGCAACAAAAAAAAAATACTTTTAAGAGTATAGTCATTAGGTTACTTGAGGATAGTAAAGAGACGACTGTCTCCGCTCCCGCTTACAAAGAGGACACTAAAGTGACGACTGTCTTCATTCTCGATTACAAATAACGATCATCCAGGTGGTTAACTATTAGTGGAAATTACTGCCTTTTTCGTATGTATTGACTCTTTGTCGAACTCCTGTGAATGAATGTGTCGTATGTTTTTCTCTTATGAATGAGATGTGTGCTGGGCTCAATGATGATGGATGAAAGGTATCATATACATTTGATACCATTGAATTTTCCTTCCTTGTCTAGATATGTTCAGGGTTTACTCTATTCATATTAGAATTACCACAGTGTGTCCCTGTGAGTAAGAACAAGTCTACGGCTTATTGATGATCGTACTTCGGTCTACCGGTTACGTCTCTAGGTGCTGATGCCGAATCAACAGAGGCCATCCAATGGTCAAGAGATTAGATAGCTCGAGTACTCCAGCAAAGTACTTGTGCATGGACTGGTCAGAACCAAAACTCTCAACATTGCTGTACCTTGCCTCAGATATACTTAAGCCATTTATTGTAGAATAAAACTGTGGACATTTAAGTCAAATTTTGTAGGGGACTTTTTATAGGGGCTAGGGTCAAATAAGGGGCTATAATTATATCCTACACTCCCTAGTGGGGAGGCTATATTGGGTTTGTGTTCATGTTTGTAACATACAAAAATATTCGTTTTATATCCACGTCCGTCTGTCCGGCTGGCAGTCCATATAAACCTTGTGCGCAAGGTACAGGTCGCAATTTTCAAGATAATTAGATGAAATTTGTCACAAACGCCTTTTTAGGACGAATCCTATTGAAAATGAATAAAATTATTTCACCTAGCCCCCATACAACAGAACCCTCCGAAAAGGGCTTCTGAGCAACCAATCGGCTTAGAATCGTTTTCTGAGTCGATTTACTTGAATTTCCAAAACTAACTTATAAACACATGTATCGCAATGAAATTCAGCACAAATTAATATTATATAAATATAAATATATTTACAAAACTTTATCGGGCTTGGTCCATATTTGCCCCTAGGTCAGATATAAATCCTCTTTCAGAAAATCAGCAATTTTCATTCGTAAATTGCTCAAATGTATCGGGACAATGAATTATTATAAAGAATAAATCACATTTAATATCCATAACTTGTGTAGGGTATCATATGGTCAATCACGCCCGACTATACTTTCTATGCTATAGAGTTCATAAGGGTCATCGAGGCTTGTATAGAACTAAGTTTGCGTTTTTTTGACGACATACGAGTATATTAAACATAAGTATGAACTTAGAAGCCCTATTCGGGGGTTCAGTTATATGGAGGCTAGGTGAAATAATGGACCGATCTTAACCATTATCAATAGGCTTTGTCCCTGGGACAGTAGAAGATAATGTACCAAATTTTATTGAATTATCTTCAAAATTGCCAAATGTAGTTTGATTACGGACGGACGGACATAGCTAAGTCGACTCAGAAAATGATAATTAGCCTCCCCACTACAGTGGTGTAGGGTAGAAATATTAGTACTAGAAGTAGTTGAAGGGCGTCACTTATAAATTGATTTTTAGTTGACACTAGATATTTCGCATTGTATTTTGATACTCTGAAAATAATACTTGATACTCTGAAATAATAATACCTCGACTTTTATTTAATGACTTGTACTTACTCAACAACATACTTTTCAATGACAACTACTTACCTTCAACATTACCTAGAAGTACTTAAGTAATAACGTTATTTTCAGTAGTTTCCCATATATACGAATTTTTGTTTTTAATTCATATGAGAGGTGTCACGCTCCGTTTTTAAGATGTTCATATGCATTTCATTGTTGACCCACTAAATTCTGACAATTCTAGCACTATATTTTTCCAGCAGGGAGTGGCACTTCCCTTTTTTCCCCCGTTTAAGCTTAACCGCAAGTATTTGTCCAAAATATTTATAGTGAAACTAATGTTACATTCTAACAAAAATAAAACGAAGCACTTCCAAAAGAATAACATTTATCACTACTTCAAAATATTCTACTACTTTTTCACATCTTTTGTATAAACTCATATAGCTAGTCGTCTAACTATTATAGTTTTCCGATTATTACATATTTCTTCTACGTTGTTTTAAACATCTTGTTAGTGATTAATTAATAAATTTATAATTTTTTTATATAAGATATTATTGATAAACTAGCACTTTAATTAATATATAGACTAGTAAGTCAATATATGTACAATTTTATTACAATTAGATCTTCTGACAACAATTCTCATTTGGCGTAAATTAGTATAATTTAGAGATAATGAGATTGTATAATTATTATAGTCTAGTTCCAATGTCCGTCGGTAATGAATATTATAACGATGTGTATTATGTTTAATAATAAAGCAATTATTTTGATTTTTTCTATAATCTCGATAAATTTTTGATGAAACCAGTAGGAAAGTATAGTCGGGCATGGTCGACCTACACCATGAGTATTTAAAAATGCGGTCAACTAAGGGCCGATCATAACGAAAATCTGCAGTGTCATTTATACGTATATAAAACTTATTTGCGCCAATTTTTGACGTAATTATGGTATACAAAGACCAAATCGGGAGGTACGGTTTTATAGGGGATAAGTGAAATAATGGACTGATTTCAACAATTTTCAATAGGTTTCGTCACTGTACTTGGTCCAAATTTCATCAAATTATCTTGAAAATTAGTTTACATGGGCAGCCAGCCGGACAGACAGACAGACGGGCGGACATGTCTTAATAGACTCAAAAAATGATTCTGAAACGATCGGTATACTTTGAGGTGGGTATAGGACCAATATTTTTGTGTGTTCTTAACATCAGCACAAACGAATAATACCCCACTATAGTGGTGTAGGGTATAAAAATAAATTTTTTATTCTATATATATATAAAAGAGTCGCGCTAGTGACTGATTGATCATCGCACAGCCCAAACGGCTAAACCTAAAAACATGATATTTTGACACTTAATGTATTTTTGATTAAGTAAATCGACTAAGAAGGGATTTTCAGAAATTAAAATTTTCAAGGGGTAAAAACGGGTAAATTTGGTAACCTAATATCTCCTAAAAAGATACACTTATCGTTGTTAATTCAAACAAGTAAGAGTGTTATATTCGGCTATGACGAATCTTAAATACCCACCATCAAACCTCGTTTGACTCGTATGAAACTTACTAATGTCGAATTTCATATATAATGCGTTTTTAGCAAATTTCCAATTTTAACGAAAAATGGTATTATTGGTTTGTGTTGGTAATGCTTTATGAAAAAACTCAAAGGAATTTAGCCCAAAATATAGTTACAAGGATAAAACAAAAAACTCCCAATTTTCAACTTCCTTGCAAGGTAATATAGTTATTCGTCAATAACTGACATCATTATTATACTTTTAAGAAAGATAATTTTGTGTAGATTTCCATGTTGTTAAAAAAACTTTAGAAGTTCTACAAAATTTAGTACAAAATTACCAAAAAATGGCGTAAACAATGTCAGTACAAAAATCACAATGTCTCAAAGACTAAAGCTAACGGAAAATTTTATAACGATTTTTGAACTCAGCGGATGAAAATACATAGAAATAAGCTATTTTTTAAGGTACACAAAAAGTTCGATTATGTTGACTTGTGTTATCAGTACGTCTGGCAAAGTGTTTAAAACCAGATACAGGAAAGCAAAAAAGTTCAATTTTGTTGACTTGTGTTATCAGTACATCTGGCAAATTGTTTAAATTTTAAACTTTATTGGTCAATCTTTAAGTGAAGGATTAGGTATTAAATTAAAATTAATCTTCGAAAGTTGTTTTAAATACTCAATCAGTTAATTTTGTTTGCTTGTTTAAGCGCCCAATGGACGGGGGTTTAAACATGAGCAAGAAATGCAAAAGTGTAAAAAGATGATGCCAAAAAATGAATAAAATTTTTGTTTAAATAAATATTAAAATATTTAATTTATCGATTAGTATATTTTTGTATACCCTTCACCTTCCTGAAAAGTATATATTCTGGACCCTTATAGGTAGTGGAATTGATTAAGATATGACCGTCTGTCTCTCTGTCTACCCTTCTGTGTGCTTGAATGTCGAAAGATTTAATGTGAGCACCTGCCTTGACGCCCTTATCTCACGGTGGTCTTTTTCATCCACTGGGTAGACTAGAGACAGTCTACCATGCGTCCCTAAATTCCTCAATGAAGAACTCAGGTAGCAATTTTTGTACATAAATGTCCTATTCATGTACAAGCACTTTGTTGAAGTACTCGAGCTCTCTAATCTCTTGCCATAGCAGCTCCGTTGCGGAATGACAGGCCGCATAGGACTAAATCCTCAATGCGTACCCCGACAAGGTAAAAGCAATCAGTGGTCTAAAGACAATAAAAGGGAGTGACAAGTCCCAACATCAGGTGAAATCAATCTTCCGGCAATGCGGAAGTGACCACCCTTATGATGTGCATTCCTGAACCACTTAAATCCCGCGCAACCACACTACTGAGATGGATCTGTTGTTTTGGCAACATCACCTAGAGACATATTTGGTAGTTCGAAATATCCAACAAAATGGATCAGGATCCCTTTTTTATGAACCGATCAATGTAACAAACGAAATAGAAATTTCCAAAGCCAATTAATTTCTGTAATTGCCACGAAAAATAGACGCGCAGCATGTATCAATATATCCTATTGAGATGGCAACAACACCGTAGAACTTCCCCGAAGCGTAAAAAGGCATACGAAATCAGTACTAATCTCCAATATATAGAGACTTTCCCGATCTTTCACCAATTTTAGCATAAGTTCCATTCCCATGATCAGAAAGATCGATCTACGGGATGACAGGCAACCATTGAATACTGACCTGACAATTCCCCTGCATATACTCGCGTCCCACTACACGAACGGTATGAGATACAGATCGGGTTTAGGAATCTAGCATATGATGCTTTGTACACAGACCTGTTCGAAGAGAGATTTATCCAACCCATAAGGTATAGAATACATCAGTCCTTAAACCAACATTCTCTCCCAGCGATTTTGGGTATTAAACCACAGCCACTGCATGGATCCCGAAGGAACCTCAACCAACTGACCAGCCAGGACATAGTCCTGCGGGCAACTGGCCACCCGTAGTGCCAGATTATATGGTGCTCTGGTTAGACCTCATGACTCATTCCGAGGCGAAGCCAAGGATACATTTGACATCACTAGTTTATAGTCCCGGCAGACTAGAGGTATTTTTAGCACCTTTTTACTCCGGGTTACCATGATGGAGATTTCATCATGGAAACATGCCCCTGGGGTGACCGTCTTGTTGAAATCAGGTATTGTTAAGATCCGAATCTTTAATAATTCTGCTCTCGAGATTATCGCTATTTAGAATCATCATCGATCCATAAATACCGTAGATATGAGCAAAAATCCGGATAGCCTCTGAAAATTTCATTAAAAATTGAGATTTTTTATTCATGATCAGACAGAAATTGCAAAAAAAAAACAAAATACATAATCTTACATTAAATTTTGTTAATGAGGCTTTATATAGGACAAATATGGACCGATCGTCAGTAAATTTGGGAAAAGGATATATTTTTAAATAACAGTTAGTACCTATTGTTGAGCTTCATTGCGATACAAATGGTTACAAGTCAATTTTAGACGCTTAAGACATTGTTTGAAGTGGGGTTTGTATGGGAGCTAGGGTCAAATAAGGGCCGATCATTACGAAAATCTACAGTGTCATTTATACTTATATAGAACTTATTTGTGCCAATTTTTAGATAGAATATTTAACGTAATTATGGCATGAAAAGTCCGAATCGGGAGGTACGGTTGTATGGGGGCTAGGTGAAATAATGGACCGATTTCAATAGGCTTCGTCCCCGTGCCAAAAAACATGCTTGGTCCAAATTTCATCAAGTTATCTTGAAAATTGCGTCCTGTACCTTGCGCACAAGGTTTACATGGACAGCCAGCCAGCCGGACAGACGGACGGACATGCCTTAATTGACTCAAAAAATGAATCTTAATCGATCGGTATACTTCAAGGTGGGTATTGGACCAATATTTTTGTGTGTTACAAACATCAGCACAAACGTATAATGCCTTCCCCTATTATATAGTGGTGTAGGGTATAAAGAAAAAATTACGGATTAGCCGAGAACATATAAAAGGGGACTTTTTGGTACTTTTTAGTTATACAAAAGGCACTTTTTGAAATTTCTATAATATTGAACCAAGAAATAAGAAATTAAGCATGTAGAGCCCGGATCAAGCTAAAATGTATAAAATGGGACTTTTGGGCACTTTTTTGTTTCTAAAAAGGCACTTTTTGAATTTTCTATAATATTGAACCTAGAAGCATGTAATTAAGAAGAAGAGAAGAGCTCTGAAGAACAATTGGTATTTTTTGAATTTTTGTAAGAAAATTCTGTTCTGACTGTTTTTTAAAACATAATTTTGAAGGGTATATAATATTTGGCACAGCCGAATATAGAACTCTTACTTGTTTTGTTTTGAATTTAAGTTTTTATTAATTTTTATATTACTTTTACAATTGTCTTCTTTTTTATAAAACATGCATTGTTATGATAACAAACAGTGACGCTTTCTGTTGTTTTGTATGGCAACACTGCAAAGTTTAAACTTGTACTCAAAAACATCAGAATCAATTTATTTTTAGATTAACTAAACTGATTATAAATTGGTATTTGATTGCTAACTCAAAAACTTGCTCTAAAAAATGGGATTTACCTTTTTAACAAAAATCAGCAATTGAAATGTATGTATTAATATTATATATGTATTTGTATTATGTATTATTAATTATTCTCAATAGCACAAATTAAAAAGCCGGCTATAAGAGAATCATGAAAAGTCTCTTAGCAAATACGAGAGAGAAACTATTGAAAAACATACCAACAGAATATATTCGCTAAGCGACTTAAGTCTAAATATATGTTTAGAATAAAAAAGTCTAGTATCTTTAATTTTTTGAGAATGATGATGTAGAATAAGTTGGAAATTTTTTACAGTTATGTAGAAGTTGTCTCAAAATGATAGCACGTCATGAAAAGTTGTATGAGTGCACAAATAAAACCCCCAAATTTTGCCTGAAGCTCAAATTTCATTTAACTACGAGATAGAGATAAAAATGTGTAAAATCACTCTAAAGAGAGTAGACTAAGTCTTGTCACTAGAACTAATGTTAAAATCAATGAAATAAAAAAAATCACCGGTTTTATTTAAATAAGTATCTCAATGTGTATTAACTAAAAATCAGTTGCAGTTTAGCTCAAGTTCAGTTTGGAAGTGATGCTAAACAAATATTTATTAAAGTTGAAGTGTTTTTTAAATTAATTTTGTTCTAGTGTTTTAATAAATTAATCAAATTTTTTAAACACAAATCTAATTTGGTTTATTACAAAAAAATTAAAACAATTAATTATTATTTCAATAATTATTAGCAATTTTTTCAAAAGTCATGAAGCGAACATTAAGTTTAGCTTTTATATTTTTGCAAATTTTAATATTTGTAAATGCCAATGGGTAAGTTTTCTTTTATTTTAATAATTACTAGCATACCCTGGGTGCTTCGCTACCCTAACGTAAATAAAATACATATAAAATTTTGTTTACTTTTATAGAAAATTAAAATTGATTAAAATTTTTTTAACGTTTTAGTTCTATAAGTACAATATCACGTGAATATTATATTCGCATTCAGTAAGAAGATTGTATTTTTTAGTTTCATTCATTTAGCTTCCACATTATATATTTGATAGAAAAGTACTAAGAAATAGATTAGCATTTAATAAAAAATTTTATGTTTCTATGTTCAATATTATATGCAATTCAAAAAATATAATTTGATGAATGCAAAAGTACCAAAAGTCCCTTTCAGTAGATTCTCATTCACTAAGGTCACTAAATTTAAATCGGAAAAACGAAAAAAATACAAAAATCTCTCTCAATAAATTCTCATTAAATAACTGCGTGTGCTCCGGTTAACCATTATAAAAACGTACCATTTGAAGAATAGAAAAGTACCAAATAGTCCCCACTTACAGATTATTATTCAGTCAAGACCATGTATCTTAAAATTAATGTTCCTAGGTTGAATCTTTTAGAAAATTAAAAAAAAAGTGATTTCAAAAAGTACCAAACAATTTACGTGAATTTGGTCCTATATAGGTCTTAGTATTCGAATTCCAAAATAATAATAATATGGCAAAAGCTTATTTTATGTGAGTAAATAAACTATTTTTTCATATTTTATAAAAATTGACCCAATGAGTTTGAATAAAATTAAATTTCCCGTTTTTTTCCCCCTTTTTGGTACTTTTTTCCCCAGTTTAATAGCAAACATTTTATTACAATAAATATTACAGAGTACGTCCGTAATTTAATAGGAATAATTCATAATTTTCTTAATGTGCTAAAAAAAGTACCATAAATAAAGTTTTCTCCCGTTTATGCCCAAAAATGTTTGAATTTTAAAAAAGTACGAAACAGATTTCTCATAATTTTGAGAGATGTATCCAAAATATTTAGAAAAAATTGATTATGTTAATAAGTTCAAAAGTTATAAAGAGCCAAAAAAGGTACCAAAATCACCTTTGTTACACATTTTTACCCCTTAAAAGTACGAATTTCAAAAAAGTACCAGACACCCATCTGTTCATTTCAATAGTATTGTGTAAAATAACTAAGAAAACCTGTTTTACCAGTTTTTTCTCCTTTTTATCCGTAAATGTGCAAATTTACAAAAATCCCTCCCTAGTGAATCTACATAACCAAACTGTGAAAATTTCATCTCAAAATTTCATGATGATGAATCAGTCAGTCAGTAACGTTTATACTTTATATATATAGATGATTATATATCAATTTTTTGGGTGCTTAATAGGGGATTTTTTAGTAATTAATACAATTGTTTTCCTAGAATTTTTAATTGTGATTATATTCTTAGTACGAAATCTTCATATGTATGTATATTGGTATTGTTTTTTATAGGTTTTCATCATGTTGCACTAATACTTGTGTTAATAATAAAATATCTTATCAGTTGAATGGTATTGAAGGTCAAAACAGGTTCTTCTTCAAACATTTAACACCGTTTCAAGTATAATTTATACCTCCATATACATAAATATAATGTAAGGGATATTATGGATTTAGTGTTGGTATTTGCAACGTACACAAACATGTAGTTATTTCTCCTTATGAATTTAGGTTTAAAAGTACTGATTTACATCTCTGACTGTATAGTCTGTGGACTAGTCTATTAACGAGTCCCTTAACCAATTTAAGGACTAACCTTTTGAATAGTCTATGGATTAACCCATTGACTAGTCTTAGGACTAACCAATAACTTATCCTATGGACTAGTCAATAGACTACCATATGGACTGGCCCATTGAATAGTATGTTAAATAAAGTATTTATTAATCAATTTCTACGGTTATAGTCTAATCTGATTATAATAGGGATTAATAAATTGTCTAGAATATTGATTAGTCTACTGAGGTGGTGTGTCATAATGTCCATAGATCTTATGACACACTAAATTGAGTCATAATGTCCATAGACATAATGACTTTTTCTAAAGTGTCAGAATGTCCAAGAGCAATGCGACGGAAAGTCCATGGATTTCAAAGAGTTTATTTATCAAAAAAGGGCTTATGTTAGCGAAGCTAGTATTCGGAATTTCCCCGGGTTTGAATTCTCTGAAGGCCGGCTATCCAGGACACTTTTTAAAAGGAATCCAAAATGCAACAGACACCAAATTTAGAAGCAATTCTTTTCGTGATAAGTGTGTCCCTTTCTTAAATTCTAAACAAATTTTCTAATACATTTCTGTTTTAAAAGTTTAAAAATGTCCATGGACATTACGACATTTTAAAATGTGACATAATGTCCATAAACATTATATCGCTTTAAGGTGTGTCATGGACATGGTCACATCATGGTCTATGGACATTATGACATGCCACCGTCTACTTACTAGTCTATAATGACTTGTGCAAGTCACTATAGACTCGTAATTGAATTGTCTGTTGACAAGACTGTAGTCTTATCTTTTGGCTAGTCTCTTAACTAATCTGTGTAATGTAGTATATTGCCTAACCTATAAGGTAGACTATTGATTAGTTTATTGACTTGTTTATGGATTAGTCTATTGTAGTTTCGTCTTTGTCTAAGGACTAGTCTCTTAACTATTCTGTGTAGTAGTATATTGCATATCCTTTAAGATAGACTATTGACTTATACTGTTGATTAGTCTATAGACTAGTCTGTCGGCTGGTCTATCGACTAGTCTACTTTCTAGTCTGCTGGCTAGTCTATTTACAACTCCGTTGACTAATCTTTGGACTAACCTTTTGAATAGTCTATAGACTAATCTGTAGACTTGTTTGTGGACTATAGTCTATCATATGTACTGTCCTATAGAATAGAATAATGTCCAGTGCATTAACTAATTCCTAGAATTATTGTCTAGTCTTTGGAATTGTCTATTGTGTAGTCCGTGAACTAGGCTATTGACTAATCTGTCTACTGACTATTTTATTGACAAGTCTATTGACTAGTTTATTACTAGTATATTGCTTAGTTAATTAACTGGTCTGTGTGCTTGTTAGTCTATTGACAATACTATGTACTAGTCTATGAATTAGTCCATTGACTAGACCATAGACTACTCTACTGAGTTGTCTCTTGACAAGACTCTTGTCTGTGGACTAGTCTTTTAACTAATCGATGTAGTAAGTAGTCTATTGTCTATCCTATAAGCTAGACCAGTAATTGGTCTATGGATTTGTTTATAGACTAGTCTATTGAAATATTATTATATTAGTCTATGAGCATAGATATGTGAAGTATTTTATCAAGCCCTTACCAATACGTCCATCAAAAACACTTTTATGTTATAATATCGCCCTGATATATCGTTTTTTTACGATAAATTCTATAAAATTTGGTCCATAATTATCTTAGTACTCATAGAGGACCTTCTTAAGAATATCACTCTAAAAAATTCTAATACTTTAATATTCCCGTAAGTAGTCGGTTAAGGTGAGTCAAATGGTCGCTTATAACTCACTTTATTGTCAATTAATTTCTGATGAAGAAGTTAATTTGATGATCCTTATGATATTCTTAGTTAGAGGTGTTCAAATAATGATAATAGAAATGTATAAAATGTCATAAACACCCACCCTACACCGATACAAAAACATATACAAATCGGTTTTAAATCAAGAATACAATTCTTAAAATAATCTTATAAATTTTTTCTAAAATGTTTTGAATTTTGTAATGATATAGGATCGAACTATTTATTCACAATACATATGCATATATATCTGTTAATTAAATTTTCAATTTCCCTTTATAGTTTCTACTCCATTGTAGCACCTGGTACCATTCAAGGTCTGCATGATTATTCCGTCAGCGTAACTTTACATGAAAACTCCGAACCGGCAACAATTAAAGTTGGCATAAAAGGACCATCGTACAATGAACAAAAAACCCTCAATATATTACCCTCCCATACAGAAGTAGTCAACTTTAAAATACCTAAACTACAATTTGGAACATATCATTTACAATCGGAGGGTATTAAAGGTTTAATTTTCAAAAACTCCACTGAATTGAATTTTAAAAATAAAGAACCAAAAATGTATATACAAACTGACAAGGCGGTCTATAAGCCGGGAGATTTAGTACAATATCGTATTATTGTTTTGGATGAAAATACAAGACCAGCAAAATTAGAACAACCCTTAACATTAGGATTTAAAGATGGCGGCGGAAACTTTGTTAAGCAAATCAAAGATATTCAATTAACGAAGGGTGTGTATACGGGAAATTTTCAATTATCCGAACAACCAGTTTTGGGTAACTGGCTAATAGCGGTTAGTTTGGGGCCCAATCAAGAAGATACAAAAACTGAAAAGAAATTTGAAGTGGCGAAATATGTTTTGCCAAAATTTAGTGTGGACATAGAGACAGCTAAAGATATTGCTTATGGAGACCCTTTGAAAATTACATTACGTTCCAAGTACACATATGGTAAACCGGTTAAGGGTAAAGCTATCATTACAGTAGATGCCAGTTATGGCCAAGCTAAATTTAATAAAATCATAGATGTAGATGGCAAGGGTTATGTCGAATTCGATTTGAAAAAATATCTAAATTTAGAATTCTTCAGTCCAAATAATCGTTTCACTTATTATTACTATATGCCACCTATCAACATCTTGGCTGTCATGACCGAAGAATATACAGGCAATAAACAAAATAAAACGGCTTCGGTGAATTTACATCGTTCTCGATATAAAATTGAAGTACCTCAAACTGATTATGAATATGTCATCAATAAACCATTTGAATTGAAGGTATTTGTGAAAAATCTCGACGGAACACCAGTTCAAAATGGAAAACATGTTGTGAAACTTTCGATAGCTAGAAATCCTCAATACTATGTTCATGGCTTTTCAGCTGTACCAGCTGAAGCAAATATGGAGTTTACTAGTGAACTTGATAAAAATGGTATGGCCTTATTTAAACTGACTATACATTCGGTAGGCTACTATTATGATGTGAAAGTGACATATGCAGATCAAACTAAGAATCTACCACCTTTTAGGGGTAAAGAAGACAATGAAATTAAAGATGATGAAGAAGATGTAGGACCTTTGAAATTGGTAAAGAAAACTGAAAAGTAAGTAATAAAACTAACAAATATTCGTAGAGAAATGTATTATAAGTTTCTTAAAACTTCAGACTTCAGCTTGATCAAAATGTTGTTGTCGATATTAAATCGAATAATTATATTCCCTACTATGTTTACGCCGTTGTGGCCCGTGGTAATATTATTAAACAAGAACACGTAAAATTACCCGAAAATGTCAAATCTCATGAACTTAAATTTAAGCCCTCATTTGAAATGGTACCCGAGTCATATTTATATGTTTATTTTGTACTTAATGGTGATTTGAAATTTCAAGAAATGACACTTAATTTTCCCAAAGAATTTCAAAATAAGGTGAGTTTAAATCATCAACAATAATAGATATATAAAACGACAATAAAACTTATATTTTATCTAAGATGGAAATCACGGCACCCAAACAAGCCAAACCCAGTGAAGAGGTTACATTAAATATCAAAACTGATCCAGATTCATTTGTGGGTCTTTTGGGCGTCGATCAAAGTGTGCTATTGCTACAATCTGGCAATGATTTGGATAGGAAAAAAATAATTGACAATTTAAGTACATATGATACTTCGACTCCTTATATGAGAGGTTATGGAACTTATCCGGGTAGATCATCGGGTCTGATTACCCAAACCAATGCAAATTATCCTTATTCCACCGGTAAACATTTTCATTCTTTAACTTGACTATAAAGACAAATGATATCTAATTGAAATTTGTTTCATTTTAAAGAGAATTCATTTTACATAAGTGATTCTGAAAAATTTCCTGATAATGAAGATTTGATAATGAACCGATTTCAAAGTGATAATGGTATAACAAAACCAGGAACTACCAGTGATTTAAATATAAAAATACGTAAAGACTTTTCCGAAACATGGATTTACAAAAGTAATAATAGGTTGGTTCAATCCCTACTTCGACTTTGTAGGCAAAAAAACTTAATCTGTTTGGGTGTTGGTTTTACCTATTTTGTTTAGTTCTGACTTTAAAATATTTTTATACTATTCTATCAAAATTCTTATATTAAAATTGTTATACATATGGACAATTTTGTGTGGCAAGTGACCCAACTTTTGATATCGATGCCTTCCGATTTAAATAAAATTGGCGCCAAGGTTACTTACTAGTCGATAGTAGGCCAGAAAGAAATTTTCAAATGTATCGGTCAAAAACTGCCTTGATGCAAATGTTATCAAAATTAATATTTTTATTTAGGTCACTTGATATAGAATTGCCCATATGCATGTAGTTGTAGCAGAACCACTTCTTAAATGACTTTCTTCTAGAACGAATCCCATATTATGCTCAGAGTTTCTTTAAGTCAATTTTCAGCTATTCGGCTTCGTAAGTTCAACAAAAGCCACATTTCACCTATTTTTTTGAACCAAATTTATAGCAATCGGTCCATAATTGACCGTACTTTTTTCTCATCTAATCGTTTAAAAAGCAAGGTATTTAGAGAAATTCCACACAAGCCATTTGTTGTTCGATTTTTTCACTTTCTCTTAAAATCGAAATATTTTCGTCCATAGTATACTCAAGTCCTCATAAAAGACCCACTTTCTTATAACATCTTAATGTTCATAGTAAGTACATATTTCTAATGTAAGTCAACGTTATTCAAATTAATTAATCGACTAAATCTATTAAAAAAAATGACACAGTTACAAAAAAAGGTTAAGAAAGTATAAAAGTAAAATAAAATTTTCAGATTATCCTCGTATCTATTATAGTAGACCAGGTTTTCCAATGGGCTTTTCAGGATCAATGGGCTTTTCAGGATCAATGGGCTTTCCAGGACCAATGATTGAACATAGAGTAACGGCATACGGAGGGGTTTCTCCTACCCTTCACTTAGCACAACCACAACATTCAACAGCTGGTATACCTGGTTCCAGTATGATACCAAAAATACGTAAAGAATTTGTCGAAAATTGGATTTTTAATAATATAGACAAGTATGAAAAATTGCAATTCGAATTGTTTGAGCATTATGACATGTGCTACTAATTTTCTACAAAAAAAATATTGGGCCTGTTAAGCATCATTTGTGCATGTGTTATATGATTGTTTTATTTTTAAGAAGACATTGAATCATCAAATTAAGTTATCATTTAAATATATAATCGTGGAACTTCGACATTTTCAGACTATTATCCCTTATACGTTGAAATGCCTTTGGGCCCGGGAATTGTACCGTTTAATAGTGTAAGCATAGCGGGAGGTTCTCTTTATGGTATAGCACAGCCACAAGCTGGCTCTTCTGGTTCTTTTGCTCCTGCTACTAGTTCCAGCATAGAACCAAAAATACGTAAAGAATTCATAGAGAATTGGATTTTTAATAACCTAAATAAGTACGCAAAACTTAATAATTTTATAAAATGTAATTTGTTAATACAATTTATGTTAAATTTACTTAACAATTTTGCAAAATAGTTTTAACTTAAATAATAATTAACAGATGTTTTTAAAGCCCCATTATATCGGGTAGATTTACTTAACTGTGTAATTCGAAAAACTGGATAAATTCATTCTGGTTTTGGTAATCATATTAATCATCATAAGTTCAAGATTGTGACTACATAGACCACACAACAGACTATATACTAGAGAGACATACTAGATTACGGTATAGACTAAACTACAGACTACACTATAGACTAAACTATAGACTTGACTATAAAAAAGACAATAGACTAGAATATAGACTATAGACTAGACTATAGACTAGACTATAGACTAGACTATAGACTAGACTATAGACTAGACTATAGGCTAGACTATAGACTAGACTATAGACTAGACTATAG
>NC_060950.1:24939146-24948645 GCF_022045245.1 Lucilia cuprina | reverse complement strand
GACTATAGACTATAGACTAGACTATAGACTATAGACTAGACTATAGACTAGACTATAGACTAGACTATAGACTATACAATAGACCAGACTATAGACAAGACTATAGAATATACTATAGACCAGACTATAGAATAGACTAGACTACAGACTAGACTATAGATTAGACTAGACTATAGTCTATACTGTAGATTAGACTACAGACAATACTAGACTTGACTAGACTATAACTAGACTATAGACTAGACTATAGACTAGACTATAGACTAGACTATAGACTAGACTATAGGCTAGACTATAGACTAGACTATAGACTAGACTATAGACTAGACCATGGACTAGAATATAGACTAGACTATAGACTAGACCATGGACTAGAATATAGACTAGACTATAGACTCAGACTAGACTATAGACTAGACTATAGACTAGATTATACAATAGACTATAGACTATAATACAGACTAGACTGTAGAATAGACTGTAGACCAGATTATAGAATAGACTATAGAATAGACTACAGACTAGACTATAGTCTGTACTGTAGATTAGACTACAGACAATACTAGACTTGACTAGACTATAGGCTAGACTATAGGCTAGATTATAGGCTAGTCTATAGACTAGACGAAAGGCTTGACTATAGACTAGATGAAAGGCTTGACTATAGACTAGGATATTTAGAGGACTAGGATATTTAATATCGACTTTAGATTATCCTGTTCTAAGGTTTTGATTAATACTATAATCTTATACGTTCTAAATAAAAATTAAATCAATTTATATCATACAAATTTGTTTACAACTTTAACATTTTGACTCTGTATTGGATTTAAAAGATTCTATTAAAAAAATTTATTACAGTACATCTCACAAAACGAAAGATCATAGTAGAATCTAAAGAATGTATTTTATTTTCTCTTAAACATAATGATTCTCTTCCCGAATGTCAGCTGCCAGTTAATACAGATAAAGCACTTCTTTATGATTCTTCAGTCATATTCGTAATACGTGAAAGTTACATAGAATCTTGGATTTTCAACATCTTTTTAAAGTAATTACATGAAAGGTAATAAAAACCTTTTAATAGGGGTTTGAATTTAGTACATATATACATTGAAATAACTAACATAACACAAAATCAAATTTTCTATTTTAATTTTTGAAACAAATCTCTGTGAAGGCCACAAACAGGATTTACATCTTAGCTAACATGATTTGAAACAATTTGTTACAGTAATCATTACTGCTTTCTCAATTCATGGGTAATTTTGAACATTTATTTCATTTAACCAAAAATGAAGAAACATTGTGAGTCATGATAGTGTGTGTTAATCAACTAAACAATCATTGTTTCAGAGGAATACTCTTTACTAAACTTTGAAGTTGAGGAAGAATTTGAAGGTGGATTACAATTTCATATATTATCAGGAGGTGGTTCAGAAACGAAGCTGCAAACTGAACATGTCACAACACATCCTCATATTCGTAGCAACTTTGAAGAAGTTTGGATTTTTCATTCACATAATAAGTAATTCCAATACATAAATTATACTATTTTATATATAAACATATATACAGAATCGATCTAGAAATCATCGGTTGTAGTATGGGAGATTTGGTTGCACGTTTCAGAACTTTATTATAAAGGGTTTATGTCTTAGATAAGCACTTTAAATCGGCTTAGATTTAAAGATGTCTCAGCTCTATTATATATTTAACTTATCACTAGTACATGTTTTTATGTCCTTTTACTAAATGTTTTTATGTCCTTCTTAATCTTACTAATTATTTCAATAACTAACATATCTAATGCTTTTTGTGTTTTGCAAATAAATTCACATTTAATTCATAAAATATTTTTTAAATTAAAATTTATAAATTATTATTATTTTTTCCCTTTCCTAACAATTATATTTTCCCCGACAAATATGTTTAGCACCGATAAAAACGGCTTGGCTACTCTAACTAAGAAAATACCCGATACCATTACTTCTTGGGTAGTGACCGGTTTTTCTTTGAACGATAAAACTGGCTTTGGCATGGTGGCAAATCCAACTAACATCGAGGTATTCCAACCATTCTTTGTGAGCACTAATTTGCCTTATTCCGTTAAGCGGGGAGAAGTTATATCAATACCCGTAATTATCTTCAATTACATGGATAAAGCCCTAGACGCAGAGGTTACCATGGAAAATACCGATGATGAATATGATTTTACTGAAGTATCTAATGAAATTGAGGAATTAGTTTTGGAGGACAAACAACGTGTTAAAACGGTTACTGTATCCTCGAATAGTGGTAAAAGTTTGTCTTTTATGATCCGTCCCAATAAGGTGGGAGAAATTACTTTGAAAATTAAGGCCATAACAGCCATGGCTGGTGATGCTATACACCAGAAACTTAAGGTAGAACCAGAAGGTGTAACACAATATGAAAATCAAGCCATTTTTATAACTCCTTCTAAAGAACCCATAAAGGAAACGCTTGAAGCTGCTATACCTAAAGAAGCTGTTTTGGATTCAGAATATTTGGAATTTTCTGTGGTTGGCGATATCTTAGGTCCTACAATTAAGAACATCGATAAGCTTGTGCGTAAACCCTATGGTTGTGGTGAACAGAATATGGTTAATTTTGTACCCAATATTTTGGTTTTACACTATTTGGATGCTATTAAACGTGATATGCCGACTGTGGTTCAAAAGGCTAAAATTATATGGAAGTTGGTTATCAGCGTGAATTGACCTATAAACATAAAAATGGTGCTTATAGTGCTTTCGGTGAGGGCAGCAGTGAGCCGAACAGTTGGCTTACTGCTTATGTGGCGCGTTCGTTTATACAGGCTAAAAAGTATATAACCATTGATTCGGATGTCACTGATGAAGCATTACAATATGTTGTATCAAATCAATTGGAGAATGGTCAATTTAAACAGACTGGACGTTTATTCCATCCGGCTCATCAGAATGATGTTGGGTTTACGGCTTTTGCACTGTTGGCACTTTTGGAAGATATGGTAAGCATTGAATAATAATGGATTTGTAATTATATTAAAGTCCTATTATAACTGATTCAAAATTAACCCCCATTTTGGCTTTTATATGCGCAATGTATATCTAATGTTCTTTATTAACTTCTTTCAATCTAGGATTATTCCAACAAATATAAATCTGAAATCGAGAAAGGTATTAAGTATCTGGACGATAATATTGAAAAGGAAAGCGATACGTATGCCCTCGCTCTAGCCTTGGTAGTATTAAAGAAAGTACAACATCCTAGTGCCAACAAACTTATGGAAAAACTAGAAAAATTAGCTCATGAAGAAAATGGTCTTAAATGGTGGACAAAATCGTCAAAGGATCATAACAATGATATTGAAATAACAGCGTATATATTGGAAGCTTATGTATACACCGAACCAGCTGGAAAACTATTACCCATTATTAAATGGTTGATCGGTAATCGTAATAGTAATGGTGGTTTCGATTCAACACAAGACACAGTTGTAGGTCTACAAGCTCTTATCAAATTTGCTGAAAAGTATATTGCGGGGGGAGATGGTAAAATGACGATTAGTTTTGAGGCTCTCGATGGAGAGGGAAAAGAAACCACTAAGGGTACATTTTCGGTGGATAAAGAGAATTCATTGATTTTGCAAACTCATGTGGTAAGTTAATTAATCTTTAACGATAACTATACAATTTACATCTTTATTTTTTTTTCTTTACAGCTACCCAAATCCTCCCGTCAAATAAAATTTGAAGCTAATGGTGAAGGCTCTTCACTGGTTCAATTATCTTATAGCTATAATTTAGCCACCAAAGATGACAAACCTAGTTTTAGTATCAAACACACAATTCAACCCACCGATTATCCCAATCTATTACAAATGGATGTTTGCGCTGATTTTGTTCCTGGAGCCAACAGTGACATAAAAGAATCTAATATGGCCATTATGGAAATATATCTACCATCTGGTTTTACTGCCGATACCGATAAGTTCGATGCCATACGTCAAGTCAAGCAAGTGCAGCGTATTGAAACTAAAAATTCCGAAACAGCTATTATAGTCTATTTTGATTTCCTCACGGCTGGTGAAGAGGTGTGCTTTAAAGTTAATGCCGAGAAGACTCATGCCGTGGCTAAACAAAAGCCCGCCGCAATCACCATGTATGATTACTATAATGCGGATCAGCGTGCTACTGTCTATTATGAAGTTAAATCATCGTTGTGTGATATTTGTGAAGAAGGTGAATGTGGCAAAGGCTGTGAAAATAAAGAAGCTAAAAGGCATAAATAATATCAAATATTAAGAATTAATTATTTACATAATTATGTTGTCATGTCGTCAAAATAGCTTCATATAATTCTAATTAAATAAAAAAGGATAACATCTCAAATTTACTATATGTTGTTTAGGAGCTATTTATAAGACTTTATATTGAAATAAATTGCAATTGTGTATCCTTTGCGATGAAAGGAATGATATAATACAAAACATAGAGAAAGATTAAGCCTGAATTGGTTATAGCTTATATATATGAGAAAATTTAAGTATAAAACCACCACTAGTTCCTTTCACTTTCTTTTCCATAAACTCTCATTTCAGCAGCTGTTCTGGTGAATAATAGAAAAGAAGTTTATAGTGTATATAGTCTAATCTACAGTCTAGTCTATAAACTATTCTATAATTAACTCTATAGTGTAGTCTATAGTGTAGTCCATAGTCTAGTCTATACTCTATACAATATTATAGACTATAGTCTCTTTTTTGCAGAGAAAACCTCATCGAAAGACTTTGGCCCCTGATACCTGGAGTGCAAGACTTTAGCGTAGCCTATAGACCAGTCCATAGTCTAGTCTACAGTCTGGTCTATAGTTTTGTCTTTAGTATATCCTAGTCTATATCCTAGTTTATAGACTAGTCTATAGTCTAGTCCTTAATCTAGAATAGTCTATAGTTTACCCTATAGTCTAGTCTAGTTTACAGTCTAGCCTACATTCTAGTCTATAGTCTAGTCTACAGTCTAGTCTATAGTCTAGTCTATTGTCTAGTCTATAGTCTAGTCTATAGTCAAGTCTATAGTCTACAAACTAGTTTATAGTCTAGTCTACAGACTAGTCTATAGTCTAGTCTATTGTCTAGTCTACATTCTAGTCTATTGTCTAGTTTACAGTCTAGCCTACATTCTAGTCTATAGTCAGACTAGTCTGTAGTCTAGTCTATTGTCTAATCTACATTCTAGTCTATAGTCTAGTCTATAGTCTAGTTTACAGTCTAGCCTACATTCTAGTCTATAGTCTAGTCTACAGTCTAGTCTATAGTCTAGCCTATAGTCTAGTCTATAGTATAGTCTATAGTTTAGTCTATAGTCTAGTCTATTGTCTAGTCTATTGTCTAGTCTATAGTCTAGTCTATAGTCTAGTCTATAGTCTAGTCTATAGTCTACAAACTAGTTATTAGTCTAGTCTACAGGCTAGTCTATAGTCTTGTCTACAGACTAGTCTATAGTCTAGTCTATAGCCTAGTCTACAGACTAGTTTATAGTCTAGTCTATAGTCCAGTATATAGTCTAGTCTACAGACTAGTCTATAGTCTAGTCTATATTCAAGTCTTTAGTCAAGTCTATAGTCTAGTCTATAGTATAATCTATATTCTAGTCTATAGTCTAGTCTATAGTCTAGTCTATAGTACAGTCTATAGTCTAGTATATAGTCTAGTCTATAGTCTAGTCTTTAGTCTAGTATATAGTCTAGTCTTTAGTCTAGTATATAGTGTAGTATATAGTCTAGTCATAGCCTAGTCTATAGTTTAGTCTGTAGTCTAGTCTATAGTCTAGTTTATAGTCTTGTCTACAATATAGTCTAGTCTATAGTCTAGTCTATAGTCTAGTCTATAGTCTAGTCTATAGTCTAGTCTATAGTCTAGTCTATAGTCTAGTCTATAGTCTAGTCTATAGTCTAATCTATAGTCTAGTCTATAGTCTAGTCTATAGTCTAGTCTATAGTCTAGTCTATAGTCTAGTCTATAGTCTAGTCTATTGTCTAGTCTATAGTCTAGTCTATAGTCAAGTCTATAGTCTACAAACTAGTTTATGGTCTAGTCTACAGACTAGTCTATAGTCTAGTCTATTGTCTAGTCTACATTCTAGTCTATTGTCTAGTTTACAGTCTAGCCTACATTCTAGTCTATAGTCTAGTCTACAGACTAGTCTGCAGTCTAGTCTATTGTCTAATCTACTTTCTAGTCTATAGTCTAGTTAACAGTCCAGCCTACATTCTAGTCTACAGTCTAGTCTATAGTCTAGCCTATAGTCTAGTCTATAGTATAGTCTATAGTTTAGTCTATAGTCTAGTCTATAGTCTAGTCTATAGTCTAGTCTATTGTCTACTCTATAGTCTAGTCTATAGTCTAGTCTATAGTCTAGTCTATAGTCTAGTCTATAGTCTAGTCTATAGTCTAGTCTATAGTCTAGTCTATAGTCTTGTCTATAGTCTATAATAGTCTATAGTCTAGTCTATAGTCTAGTCTATAGTCTAGTTTATAGTCTAGTCTATAGTCCAGTATAACTAGTCTATAGTCTAGTCTATAGTCTAGTCTATAGTCTAGTCTATAGTCTAGTCTATAGTCTAGTCTATAGTCTAGTCTATAGTCTAGTCTATAGTCTAGTCTATAGTCTAGTCTATAGTACAGTCTATAGTCTAGTCTATAGTCTAGTCTATAGTCTAGTCTTTCTAGTCTATAGTAGTCAGTCATAGTCTTTAGTCTAGTCTATAGTCTTAGTCTATAGTCTAGTCTATAGTCTAGTCTATAGTCTAGTCTATAGTCTAGTCTATAGTCTAGTCTATAGTCTTATCTACTATAGTCTAGTCTATAGTCTAGTCTATAGTCTAGTCTATAGTCTAGTCTATAGTCTAGTCTATAGTCTAGTCTATAGTCTAGTCTCTAGTCATATAGTCTAGTCTATAGTCTAGTCTATAGTCTAGTCTATAGTCTAGTCTATAGTCTCTATAGTCTAGTCTATAGTCTAGTCTATAGTCTAGTCTATAGTCTAGTCTATAGTCTAGTCTATAGTCTAGTCTATAGTCTAGTCTATAGTCTAGTCTATAGTCTAGTCTATAGTCTAGTCTATAGTCTAGTCTATAGTCTAGTCTATAGTCTAGTCTATAGTCTAGTCTATAGTCTAGTCTATAGTCTAGTCTATAGTCTAGTCTATAGTCTAGTCTATAGTCTAGTCTATAGTCTAGTCTATAGTCTAGTCTATAGTCTAGTCTATAGTCTAGTCTATAGTCTAGTCTATAGTCTAGTCTATAGTCTAGTCTATAGTCTAGTCTATAGTCTAGTCTATAGTCTAGTCTATAGTCTAGTCTATAGTCTAGTCTATAGTCTAGTCTATAGTCTAGTCTATAGTCTAGTCTATAGTCTAGTCTATAGTCTAGTCTATAGTCTAGTCTATAGTCTAGTCTATAGTCTAGTCTATAGTCTAGTCTATAGTCTAGTCTATAGTCTAGTCTATAGTCTAGTCTATAGTCTAGTCTAGTCTATAGTCTAGTCTATAGTCTAGTCTATAGTCTAGTCTATAGTCTAGTCTATAGTCTAGTCTATAGTCTAGTCTATAGTCTAGTCTATAGTATAGTCTGTAGTATTGTCTATAGTCTTTTCTACTCTATAGTATAGTCTTTTCAACTCTAGTCTATATTCTAGTCTGAAGTCTAGTCTATAGTCTAGTTTATAGTCTAGTTTTATAGTCTTTTCTATAGTATAGTCTATAGTCTAGATTATCTAGTCTATAGTCTACACCCTAGTCTAAAATTCGTAATCCAGTCTATAGTCTGGTATATAGTCTGATCTAAAGTCTGGTCTTAAGTCTAGTATATAGTCTAGTTTATAGTCTAGTCTATAGGCTATTTTATAGTCGAGTTTATAGTCAAGTCTATAGTATAGTGTACAGACTAGCCTGAAGTCTAGTCTATAGTCTATTCTATAGTCTAGTATATAGTATTGGATTTAGTTTAGTCTATATCCTGGTTATAGTCTAGCGGAAAATTAGTTAAGTACTTTAAAACTTAAAAAAGAATACTTAATGTTAAAGATAGTACTTTAATTTTCCATGTCTGTTCTATGATACATATACTTACATACATATATATGTATGTAAGTAAATCTTGAAGTCATGGATAAAATACTCAAACAAGTTTTTTTTATGCTAGACCTGTTGCTAAACAGTTTCAATACTATAAGGAAGAGAATAGAGTCACAGGTTTCATCTAAATAAATATGTATTGCAATGTATATTAAATAAAACTCAGTTGTGGTTTAATTCAAGTCCAGTTTGTATTTGTCGCTTAGCGAACAAACATTCTTAAAACGGATGAGAACTTTTCTTTTTATTTGGTTTAAATAAAATAATATTTTTTTTTGTATAACGAAAACTAAAATAGATAGAAATGAAGCGAACAGTAATTCCTGTTGTAATATTTTTACAAATTTTAATATATGTAAATGCAAGCGGGTAAGTTTTCAATTGACATATTTTAATTAATATTATGTTTTTTATATTATATAAAGGATTATTCTAATAAATAAAAATTCAAAAAATTTTGTGTTAATAAATACTTAAACTGTTCGGGCAAGTTTCTGTATAAGTGTTACTATTTATAGGTTTCATTATGGTGTATGTATTGTCGGTTAAAACTAGTTCTTCTTCTATTCCTTTAAAACCTCACCATGGCAGTGAGGAATCTATTCATCCTATACTTACCCATAAAAACTTGAAAGTGCTTATATATAAAGCACTCTACGTAAAATTACATTCTTATAAAATTTATCTTAACTTTTTTAATAATATTCCTCTAATTTATATTTAAATTTCCTTATAGTTTTTACTCAATTGTGGCTCCTGGTACCATACAGTCCAAACATAATTATTCCGTAAGTGTCACTCTACATGAAAACACAGAACCAGCAACCATAAAACTGACTATAAATGGACCATCATACAATGAAGAAAAGACCATCGATATTTTACCCTCTCAAACAGAGGTCATAAACTTCGTGATACCCAAATTAAAATCCGGGAAATATCAATTAGAATCGGAGGGTATTAAAGGTTTAATTTTTAAAAATTCTACAGAATTGAATTTTAAAAATAAAGAACCGAAAATTTATATACAAACTGACAAAGCGGTTTACAAACCCGGAGATTTAGTGCAATATCGCATTATTGTTTTGAATGAAAACATAAGACCAGCAAAATTGGAACATGCCCTAAGATTAAGTATTATAGATGGCGCCGGTAACTTGGTTAAACAAGTCAATGATATTACATTAACTAAAGGTGTTTATGCGGGACAATTTCAATTATCAGAGCAACCGGTTATGGGCGACTGGTTAATGGAGGTGATACAGGGGCCCAATGAAGATGATACTAAAACTGAAAAGAAATTTGAAGTAGACAAATATGTTTTGCCCAAATTCTCTGTCGATATAGAAACCGATAAA
>NC_060950.1:24906646-24934146 GCF_022045245.1 Lucilia cuprina | reverse complement strand
TGCGCCGATTTTAATGTCGGGTCAGAAAGTGTGATCAAGGAATCTAATATGGTCATTATGGAAATATATTTACCATCTGGTTTTACCGCCGATACAGATAAATTCAATAAAATACGTCAAATCAAACATGTACAACGAGTTGAAACTAAGATGGACGATACAGCTATTATTGTCTACTTTGATTACCTTACAGCTGGTGAAGAGGTGTGTTTCAAAGTTAATGCCGAAAAGAGCCATGCCGTAGCCAAACAAAAGCCAGCAGCTATCATCATGTATGATTACTATAATGCTGATCAACGGTCCACTGTCTACTATGAAGTTAAGTCATCATTGTGCGATATTTGCGAAGAAGGTGAATGTTGCAAAGTCTGTGAAATTAAAGCAGAAAAATAATTTAAAAATTTTAATTCGATTTTTGCAATAAAGTTCATAACATATATATAATACGATATGTAATATGTATATGATTACATTTATTCAACTTTATGCATCATTAAATAAAAATATCAAACAAAGAAATTATTATAATTCAATCGTAGTACTTGAGGATCTGAAAACGCCTATATTCGGTTGATGTTTATGTTTGTAAAAATTTTTACTATATCATATCCCTCCGTTTGTTTATGTTTGATCAAACTATACTATGATTAAAATCGGTATGATATCGAGCTTTTTTCGCACAAAAGACGTAACCGACAAAAACAAAATTTTACAGGAGAGCATTTTTTTTAATTATCTTCGAAGTAGGACAAAGCATTACTCCAAAACTCCGTTAATAAATACTATTACATCTAAAATATGGGATGCAGTTTGTTTCGATTTTATATTGCCGCTATATCCGATTTTTTAGTCGCTTACGTCTTTTTTGCCGAGACAAATTTTTGTGTTATAAAGAATGTTGAGGCGGTTACGTCTAAATTCTCTGTTTAAAAAAAATATTTTTTTGTGTATATCTTAATATAATTTGTATAAATCTGAAATTTAATAGTGTAATAAATACTTTTTTTTATAAGATTTTAAGATCATCTAGCGATGTCTGTAAGTCAGTCTTTTTGTTGAAAACCGGATAGGTTCCGAACGTTATGAGCTAGAGTGATGAAATTCTCTAAAGATGCTTATTGATGACAAATATTGTTTTGTGTTAATAATGGGCAAAACGGTTCATGATTTCACTTAGCTTACGTACAAGTAACTCCCGGGAAATAGTCAAAACATTAAAAAATATGTTGTTTATGTTGCAATCGCTATAAAATTTTGCAGAAGTCGGTTATATATACCTGTAAATTATGTTGGGAAGTATTACAGATATCAGTCAATATTTGACCCTAGCCTCCATATATGGAGCCTATAAGACAATGATTTTTTCCATACAGAAAAGAAGTTTACAGTTAATAAATCTTTCCTATTGAAAATGATTAAGATCGGTCAATAATTTCACCTAGCTCCCAAGCAACTATACCCCCGAATAGGGCTTGTAAAAATTGTAATCAAACTACAGGTCGCAGTTTTGGAGATCATTCAATTAAATTTGCCACATGATCTTCTATTATACCTTAGACGAAGCCTATTGAAAATGATTAACAACGGTCCATTATTTCACCTAGCCTCCATACAACTAAACCCCCGAATAGAGCCACCATCAAAATTTTCCTGAAATATCCACAGTTTTGTTAAACTATAAATGGCTTTAGTATATCTGAGGCAAGGTACAATTCAACTTAAATGCTTTATTATGAAAACTAAATAACATTTTATTCGTATACAGGTGTAGGGTATTATATGGTCGGCCCGGCCCGACTATAACTTCTTATGTGTTTTCTTTGAATTTATCAGCCTCAAAGCTAGTCATAGGAATATTTCCAAATACAAGAAGGTTCATTATTTCTAGCAGTTCTTTTTAGCAATATTTGCTTGAAATTGTTAAGATATGAAATAATTATGAATTATTATCTAAATTATAATTGACTTAATATATTTTGAAGAAATCGCCATATTTTGAAATCATTCAGCTGCCTTTGTTTCCTGTTAAATAGTTCTCAGACTCACAATAATGTTGCAGAAAGTGTTCTAGAAATTATGACGAAATCTAGACAATATACTAAACTATAGAATAGACCACAGAGAGGACTATAGGAGTAACTAGAACATATCATTAACTATAGACTAGGGTATAGACTTGACTATATTATTGACTATATTAAAATTTATATAGACTAGAAGCTAAAATATTTACTGGATCATAAATTAGACTAAAGACTACTAAAATATAGGCTAGACTAGTTTGATAACATCTATCAGATTTTCATATGAAATCATCTGTCACATCAAACGGCTGTCTATCGAAAGACTTATATAGTTCCATTCTATTAAAAAACATACATTTAAGTTTACCGATGCATGTTGCTAAAGTATTTTGTAGTCATACATAGGGGAGCTTTGCTCCCCTAAAAACCGCACTTTACAATTTTTGAATATTTTATTTCTATTAGTTGTATCAGTTGTTCTATAGTTGAAACGAAAAGTCGACTTTTCGACCTTTTGCATTTTATGAAAAGCCGAATTTTTGACTTTTTCTTTTTATGAAAAGTCGACTTTTCGACTTTTTGCATTTAGTTAAAAGTCGATTTTTCGACTTTTTTCATTTAATTAAAAGTCGACTTTTCGACTTTTAATATTTTATAAATAGTCGACTTTTCGACTTTTTCCGCCTTATCGACTTTCCGACTTATCGACCTTCGGACTTATCGACTTTCCGACTTATCGACTTTCTGACTTATCGACTTATCGGCTTTTCGACTATTTTCGACTTTTTCCGATTTTTCAACTTTTTTCGACTATTTTCGACTTTTTCCGACTTTTCGACTATAAAGTTGCCAGAAGCGTAAATTTATAATGTTGCCATTTAACATTATATTATTATTTTTATTATTATTATTATATTTATTATTATTAATAAAAAATTTTATTTATATTTTTTCTATTTGTTGCAATTTTCTGTTTTTTTCGACCTTTTCCGATTTTTTTCGACTTCTTTCGATTTTTTCCGACTTTTTTCGACTTTTTTCTACTTTCTTCGACTTTTTGACTTTTTCCGACTTTTTTCGACTTTTATTTACATAGTCGACTTTTCGACTTTTTTCATAGACGATAGTCGAGTTATCGACTTTTTTGGAACAAAATAGTCGACTTCGACTTTTCGACTTTTTTCGACAAAAAGTCGATTATTCGAAAGACGATTTATAGAACCCTAATTATTTGCTGTATAAAATCAAACAATTCTTTTGAAACACTGAACATACCCTATGATTTTGTATTAACCACTTTTTCAGTGTAATCTAAAAATTATAAATATGGCAACGCTATGTTATTGCGGTAAAATGTCATTTTGTAAACGAAAACAATAATATTATTGTTTATTAGATTTATTCAAAACAAATTAAGGAAAAATGTTATCAGTTCAATACAAATGTAAAGAAAAAAATAAAAATTTATTAAATTACAATGTAAACAATTGTTATAGTTAGTTTCTCTTAACAAAAATTTTAATACTGTACTTGAGAGTGACAATGTTGGTTACACAAAATTTGTCACTTAATTTAATTAATAAAAAAATATTAAAATGATCACACAATTGATTAAGGTCTACGTAGTTTTCATATGAAATACTATCTGTCACCCCGCGCCGCATGTTTAGTTTTAATCAAATGTATAGTAGACGGTAGTGTTTAGTAGTATACTCTTCTTTAGAACGTTCAGACTAGACAGATAGTTCTGTTACTGATACGGTTAGCGATAGTTGTCGTACACACTAGTGATAATGAATTTATTAAAGTTCTTCTACTACTTTGCCACAATATGTGTTCTGCTGATGCAAGTGGAAACAAAACGTATTCTGGGAATATTTCCACATTTCGGCTACAGTCATTTCAAAGTCTTCTATCCCTTATTGCATAATTTGTCGGAGAGAGGTCATAATATTACAGTGATTACCTATATAAAAGCTACCACACTGCCCAAGGGAAATTATGAAGAATTATTGCTGAAAGGCATGGAAGTGGTAAATGTGGTGCCTTTGGATGAGATGAAAGAGAGAACTTGGAAAGGTTTATTTGATGAATACATTGCTTTACATGATGAGGGTCAAGAGTCATGTAAACGTCTCTATGAAAGTGGACACATAGAGGAAGTATTAAAACGTCATAAGAAACAGCCCTATGATCTAGTTATCACCGAATATTTTAACTCTGACTGTCAATTAGCATTGCCTTATTTAATGAAAACCCCAGTTGTGGCCCTGAGCAGTTGTCTTCTAATGCCCTGGTATTATGATCGTATACTAATGCCCGATACACCTTCATATGTGCAATCAGAATTTGTGGGTTTTCGTACTCCCCTCAACTTTAATGAACGTTTAATGAATTTTGTGCAAGCAAAAGCCTTATCTCTACTCTATCGGTAAGTGGGTACATTTATTACAAAATCTATTAACAAACTAATAATGAAATGTATTCCTAATATTTCTAGTTACTATACCAATTACCACGATAACAAATTGATTAAACATTATCTAAATATTGATATTGATGTAGCTCAGATTGCTAAACAAAATACCCGTTTAATATTTGGAAATCAACATTATTCCTTGATGGGTATTAGACCAACTACACAACAATTTGTTGAAATCGGTGGCATACACATTAAAGATGAGGAAATAAATAAAGTTTTACCCAAGGAAGTTGATTCGTTTTTAGAAAATTCAAAAGGAGATGTTCTATTTATAAGTTGGGGTTCTATGATTAAGGGATCAACTTTGGATGCTGACAAATTGAAGGCAATTTTAAATATTTTAACAAGACTCGATATAAATGTTATATGGAAATGGGAATCTAATGAAACTCCTATTAAAAGTGATAAGTTTTTATTTATAAAGTGGGCTCCTCAATTATCGTTGATATGTAAGTATTTTTATAAAGTTGTTGATCTAAATAATATTCATATGACTTCTTTTCATTCATATGCCTTGTTTTAATAGGTCATCCAAAAGTAACGCTATTCTGGGGACATGGTGGTCTCTTAAGTACCTCAGAGGCTGTGTATTGTGGCAAACCAATGCTTATAACTCCTATATACGGTGATCAATTTGTTAATGGTTTTGCTGTGGAAAATCGAAAAATTGGACGCATTATTAATTTTAATGATATTAAAGAGAAAATACTTAATGAAGAACTAACACAACTACGACATCCCAAGTAAGTGGAAATTATAAGTTTTGTTTAAAAGCAAATAATAAGTTTAGAACATTAACCAGCTATGCCACCAAAGCTTTGGAAATATCTCAAGTGTTTCGCCAACGTGAATCACAACCTCTTGACACAGCCACCTGGTGGGTTGAACATTTATTAGAACACAAAGTCAGTGAAGAGGTTTTACACTCATATGCTGTTGATTTAAATTGGTTTGTTTACTATTCATTGGATGTGATTGCTTTATTATTAGCAGTTTTATTTGTATTTATTTTTATAACAAAACGTTTATTGCGTTTAATTTTGCATAGACCTGTTAATGTTAAATATGTTAAAGTTAAACAAAATTAGATTATTTATAAAAATTTAAATTTAGTATTGGAACATGACAATACGACTGTTTGTGCCTTCATATTAATTGGTCAACAATTTTTACATATAAATGTATAATACTCAGGTAAATGTAATTTTTAATAAAATTTTATATAATTTTATATTAATAAACTTATTAACTAAATTTGGAAAAAAAATTAATAAGTGTTTTAATAAACTTTTTATTTCTTTAAATTTTCTAATAAAATAATGTTAATTCTGATAAATTAGTACCTAGACTAGTTCAAAAACTTTACTACTTTAATAGTAATCAATCAGATAGTCCATATGATGTCTAATCGTTTATCCCATTTAGTAGTTAGTGGATCAGTCAAAATATTAGTCCAAAAATTAACTAGACAAGTGCATAGATAAGATAATAAGCTGATCAAAGGATTTATCAAAGTAGTCTAGTCCTAGGTTTGACAACTCCATAGATTTGTCAACAAAACAATATAGATAAAAATCTGTTAAGTCGTAGGAATGATGATGTATTATTTCCAGTACGTAGCAGTGAAATCTTTACAAAAGTCGTTGAGTTTGGACTCAGTTCACTATGGCTGGGTATAGTGTATCATCCTAGAAATTTATTCCTTCTGACAGTTACGGCTTGACGACCTTATTTCACGGTGGTCTTTTTTATCCACTGGATAGACTAGAGACCGCCTACCATGCGCCCCTGAATTCCTCAATGAAGAACTCAGGTAGCAATTTTTTGCACATGGATGTGTACAAGCACTTTGTTGAAGTAATCGAGCTATCTAATCTCTTGCCATAGCAGCCCCGTTGCGGAATGACAGGCAGCATAGGATTAAATCCGCGTACCCCGACAAGGAAAAAACAATCACTAGTCTAAAGTCAATAGAAGGGGTGACAAGTCCCAATATCAAGTGAAATCAATCTTCCGACAAAGCGGAAGTGACCACCCTTAATGATGTTATTAAAGAATTGCATTATTCAAAATGTAATATCCATCACCTAATGATCCATTCCAGTGCATTCCATAACCTCTTAAAGCCCGCGCAAACATACTACTGAGATGGCTCTGCTGTTTTGGCAACAGCACCTAGAGACATATTTGGTAGTCCGAAATACCTAACAAAATGGATCAGGATCCCTCTTTTATGAACCGATCAATGTTACAAAGGAAATAGGAATTTCCAAAGTCAATTAATTGCCCCGATAAATAGTCGCGCAGCATGTATCAATATATGCTGTTGAGATGGCAACAACACCGAAGAACTTCCCCGAAGCGTAAAAGGGTATACTAAATCAGTACTAATCTCCAAAATATGGAGACTTTCCCGATCTTTCACCAATTTTAGCATCAGTTCCATTTCCATGATCATAAAGATCGATCTACGGGATGACAGGCAACCATTGAATAAGAGATACCGATCGGGTTTAGGAATCCAGCATATGCTGCTTTGTACACAGACCTGTTCGAAGAGAGATTTATCCAACCCATTAGGTATAGGATACATAAGTCATTAAACCAACATTCTCTCCCCGCGATTTTGGGTATTAAACCACAGCGTGGTTACGTGGATCCCGAAGGAACCTCAACCAACTGACCAACCAGGACATAGCCCTGTGGGCAACTGGCCACCCGTAGTGCTAGATTATATGGTGCTCAGGTTAGACCTCATGCCAAATCATTCCGAGGCGAAGCCAAGGATACATTTGACATCACCAGTTTATAGTCCCGGCAGACTAGAGGTATTGGTAGCACCCCTTTACCCGGGGATTGCAATACACCATGATGGAGATTTCATCATGGAAACATGCCCCCGGGGGAAACGGCAACACATAAAAAGTGGAAGACCGCATTCTCTGTATCCCTCTCATTGCAGCTGCTAGTTTGAGGGAAGTCCAACTATCTAGTTATAGATGCCAGTCACCACGATATTTCTCACCTGTTTAGGGTTATAAGCTGCATAGAATGTTCCCTATTGACAGAAGGCCACATTAGCCACGACCCTTTTACATTTAGATTTTTTCATATATTTCAAGCCTTTTGAAGAAGGAACCTAACAATACTACTTTAAATAAGTCCAAACAAAAACGATCGATAGATAGATAGATAGATAGATAGATAGATAGATAGATAGATAGATAGATAGATAGATAGATAGATAGATAGATAGATAGATAGATAGATAGATAGATAGATAGATAGATAGATAGATAGATAGATAGATAGATAGATAGATAGATAGATAGATAGATAGATAGATAGATAGATAGATAGATAGATAGATAGATAGATAGATAGATAGATAGATAGATAGATAGATAGATAGATAGATAGGATAGATAATGTGTTACTTCTATGTCAATTTCATTTAAAGCTTTAATCGTAAGCCCCACTTCATCTTGATTTCGGAATATAAGGATTAGAAATAGACTCACTCATCATTCTGGTGAATCTATTCGAATTGTACATCGCAAGTATGATCCTATATCATATTATTCTGAAATCAGTTTCTTACAAATCTTACACTTTTGCCTTTTATGGGCTTTTTTTATAAAAGTATTCGGGAAGAACACTCCTACTGAAACCAGATTTTAGATAGACTGAGGTCACTTATTTAGAAAAAATTCAGATCGGTTTAAAATATATTAATACTACTGACCAATCAAAAACTGTTTATAACTGATCTTAAGAGTCTATGCTAAACTGTCAATTGTCATTATTTTCAAACTAAGATTAATATAACAACAATTATTTTTTACCATCTGATCTCAAGACTGTGATTAAAACAGTCAACTACTCTTTACTTTTAAATATAAGCTAATTCAACAACCTGTCATTTCTCTCAATTTCAATTTAAGTTAAGCTTTTTGTAGAAAGCTTTAAGTCAACTTTAAAGATAAACATTAAGTTAAAATACTCTCCTGAAATGTAAACCCAAAAATTAAACAAACAATTTAGTTATAATTCGATACTGCGACGGTGAACAACTAAAAACGGAAAAATTAAAAAGTTTAAAATGATGTCGACCTAAAAACGCGCATAATTGAGAAATAAGAAATAAAGCAAAAATAAAAAAAGAAAAGAAAAAAAAAACGTAATAAATACGCGGTATATAGTTAACTAAAACATAAAGATCTAAAGCATTTAAAACTAAAATAAATGTTAAAAAAATACATGCCAACAGAAAAAAATAAACGGCCCACACAAAAAGTTCAATATAATTTTAATAAAAATAACTTATAGCCACATTTGTGCATAAAAAATTTTGTTGATTATTACCCATATTTTGTAAATTCTTTTTAAATTTGTTAAAAAAACTTTAAAAGTGATTTCATAAATATTTTTTTTTTATAAAACTAAGAAATATTTTGTCAAAAGTTTGCGTGGTTATAACAAAAAACAAACCAAATGTTAACAAGAGCGTAAAATAAATTATATATTTAACAACAGCAACAATAACATCAATAATTTTAACAATAATAAAATGTTTAAAATGTTATATTTAAAGTGCTTAATATTGTCAACACTACTGGTGCATTTAAATTCTGCTCAAGGGTTTGTATAATTTATTTAAATTTTTTTTAAACATTTCTTATTTTCACTACTTTTGTACTTCTCTATATGATGTTATGTAGTTGTATGTATGTATTTGTATGAGTTTCGTTTTTTTTAACGGCGAAATGATCTCATAAGCGTAATGATTGAAATACAATAATAAAGTAGAAACTGAAAAACAAAATCCAGTTTATATGGACAAAATTATAATGAAACATTTGATGTTGTTAAATAAACTAAAATTATAAACAAATACCTTCATATAAGTGTATAAAAACCCCTTTTCGTTTTTTTTTTGCAAAAAAAAGAAACAAAACGAAAAACAAAAAACTTAAGAAACAAACTGAATTGTCGCTGCAAAGAAACTATTTTATATATTAAAAACTCAAAACACATACTTTGTTTACATTTTCTCATAACAACGTCATTCTCTCTTTGTTGGAGGAAGCATAAACAATAATAACAAAACAAAAGACTTAAGACCCGTACTTACATTATATTAGTACTTTTTATTCATATTACACAGTGGGGGATTTAAAAAATATTTTAAAATAATAGAAATTAATTTCATAATCTGATTTTTAAATTTTTATTAAAACTTTGATTGAGGAAAACAACATTAGACACTATGGGTTGAAAACATAAAGTTATCAATTAATATTTAATTTACATCTATTAACTTACATTTCTGGTTTTATTACACCAATCGAAACTGAATAAAAACAAGTAAAAAGTAATATTTAGGTGATGCCGACCATATAATACCCTACACCTTGATTTGATTTTGTTTTCATAATAAAGCTTTTAAATTGAATTGCTCCTTAGCTCAGATATACTTAAGGCATTTATTGTTGAATAAAACTGTGAACATTTAAGTCAAATTTTGAAGCTGGCTTTTTATAGACGCTAGAGTAAAATGAGGCCCTATAATTATAGAGTTCATGAGGGTCATCAAAGCAAGTATAGAACTTGGTTTTGCAGCTTTTTGTCGAGTATACTAAACATAATTATGAACTTAAAAGTCCTATTCGGCGGGTTCCGTTGTATGGGAGCTAGCTGAAATAATGGACCGATGTTAACCATTTTCAATTGCTCTACAGTATCATACAAGATTATATGCAAATTTTCATTGAATTATCATCAAAATTGCGACCTGTAGTTTGATTACAAATGTTTACATGCTCTATTCGTCGGGTTCAGTTGTATAGGGCTAGGTGAAATAATACACCGACGTTAACCATTTTCAATAGGCTTCGTCTTCAGTACCATAAAAGATAATGTGCGAATAGAATTATCTTCAAAATTGCGACCAGTAGTTTGATTACAAGGTTTACAAGCCCTATTCGGGGGTTCAGTTGAATTGAGCTAGGTGAAATAATGGATCGATCCTAAACATTTTTCAATAAGCTTCGTACCAATAGAAGATCATGAACCGAATTTCATTGAATTATTGTGACCTGTAGTTTGATTATAAGGTTTACATGGACAAATGGATATAGCTCAATCGACTCAGAGAAATGATTCTGATCCGATTGGTATACTTTAAGGTGGACAAATATAATTGTGCGTTATAAACATCAGCACAATCTCAATATACCCTCCCCACTTAAATGGTGCAAGATATAAGAAGTATGAATGTAAAATCAGACATAGTCAACCAACCGATATTCTACAGTAATGTTAATGGGTCTTGGAATATGTGCAAAATTTCATAAAATTACATGGTTTACATAACACAGACAGATAGACGGACATAGCAAAATCGACTCAGAAAGTGATTCTAAACTGCTTGGTATACTTTAAGGTGGATGTAGTAGCAATATTTTTAGGAGTTACAAACATCAGCACAAACGCAAAATACCCTTCCCACTAAAGTAGTATATATAGTATATAACAATGATGCGTGTTATATTTGACTATGGACTCTTGGATTAATTATGGATCGAACTTTTAGAACGTGAGACATAATAACATTTTAGGAAGTTTAGCGTTCATTTGGCATGGGTGATAGATATTGAAGTGCTTAACTTGAACACTTACCTTGAAAAATTTATTTCACGGTATTCTTCATTGACGACTTACCACCGTCTCTTGATGTTTCTTACGCGCAGGTGGTAGGTAGGTTTTGTACATCGCTCTGCCGGTCTATGTACAAGCATTTTGCTCAAGTAATCACCGCCTGCCTTTTTATAAAATAAATCACTTCCGTTTTGAACCAAGCAGCTGAAATGACTTCTCTTGAGTAGGCAACAGCGCCCAAAGATGTATTCGGTGGATCAAAACACAAATCAATGAGAAAAGCTGAGGGCTTTGTTGTTTCTCACATACAACAGACCGTGGTAAATCTGGTATGGACAATATTATAATTTGTGTAAAATACTTTATATCCATCGCCAGTCAATCCAGCAAACTTCCCATTCATTCGACCCTCTCATAGAGAACAATATCCTACACACGAAGTATAAAGAACATTCTCCGTTAATTCATGCTGAACGGAACATCAACTTAACTTCAATTCTTTTCCAACGCTTAGCTCAATCACTTCTCAGTGGGGTATCTATTGACTTCGGCAACAGCACCGAAATTCCGAATTATACACTTTTCTGTACATTAGTCTTTTAAACGCAAATTTGACTTTAAACCATAGTCAGTTCGTGCATCCCGAAGGGACCTATCCAATAGCCTTGTCTTGTCTCAGTCCGAAACCTGTATGTAGCAGAGATACAAGCCGAGACGCTTAAAATGGCTGCGGCTGGCCGCCTGTAATATTTTGCAAGCCGCGCCGCCGCCGACTTCTTTCGGCTCAAAAGCTAAACCGGCTTAAACGTAGCTGCTGATAAAGATTGGAATCGCACATATATTTCAGAAAATAATGTAACCAATTTGAATGGGAAAATGAATATATATGGGACCATGTTTTAAAATTGTATATTACAGACATTTTCGTTGCCAACATTCCCATTGTGCATCAATTTGATGCGTGTGCTTTTAAACAATGAAACTAAACTGTCAGCAGCACGTCTGTCCATCAGTCAGTGAGTTAAGTGCTATACACTGGATTTGTTATGGTTTTTTTCTTAAAGACATTATAATTCTTTATTGTCTTTCTATGAACAATTGTTTGTTGAATTCTTTTTTAACTTTATTTCTACAAAAACCATTTTTTTTGTAACTCAAATAACTGCCACTACTTGTCTTGTCAGCTTCTCGTTTTTTTTTTCTTGCCATTTTGTTGGTTTTTATTAAAATTTTTTCTTATTCTGTTCTTTTTTTTCTATATATTTTATTTATAGTTCTGTTTTTATATAAAAATATTAAAGCATAGCATTTTGAAACCTACGCATTGATTCGTTGATTTTTATTCGTTTTTTTTTTTTGCTCAATATTATGTATTTCCTTTAGTTTACCTTGACTTGTCGGTTTTTTTTATTGTTATTAGCGTTTTTTTAACGAATGAGTGAGTGTTTCTTTTTAAGTCAATAGCTTAATGTAAATAAATAGTTATTTATTTACTTTGAAATTAACTACATACATACGTATATGTATGTATTTGTTTATTTTAGTTTTTTTTTTATTTGATTTTAAAATTAGTAATCCACATTAACTTGTATTGTTTTACAATTTCAATTAAATGCAATTATTCTACATAACGACGAAAGTAAAACACAGACATTTGTGAGTCAAAATAAATATTTATTGAGATTCTAACTAATTACGGATTCCAAGAATAATTTATTTATAAATTTCTGGTCTTTTAAATGTTTAACAATACATTTATTTTCTAAGTTTTGAAGCTAGTGCTGCTGATTTAGCGTTTTTAAATGTTTCATATGCTTTCATTTTTGTTTAAGAAATGGTCTATGAAAATATATAAAATTTACATCCGATTTTAATATTTTATATCTTATTTTTAAGATAATATTAAGCAAAATTTGTTGATAGATGATAATCTAATCATTTTACCTTAATGAACATCCTCGATCTTAGGGATTATAAACTAATATTGTCAACTGTATTATCGGCCTTTCTTTGGAATAATTTGACCTGATGTCGAGTCAGAGAACGTTATTATATGTTCTCTATCTCTATCAAGTTATCCCGTTTTCTTTAGGGTGTACGTGATGCTGTTATCGAAAACACAACAGATTCCCCTCAGAACTTTACATGAGGTTGTCAAAGTTATAGAAATATCTCTTAAATTTAAACACTATAGGAGTCTTCTTAGACAGCGACCTAGGAGTAAACCAAAGCAATATACATATGTATACATCTATAGTGCGAACTATTCTTCTATTCTTTTATATTTATTATATTATTTTATTCTTATCTAAAGGTAAGAAGTGCAATTTAGTGTTTAGAGCTTCTGATCTCTTAACATTGTAGAGTTAGGATCTCTTGCATTTTGGACTTTAATTAAGAAGAAATTTGTTGTAGATCAGCTATACAAAGTTAAGAGATCAAAAGCTCTAAACACTAAATTGCACTTCTTACCTTTAGATACGCATATAATGGCCATATATGCTAGCAGCGAGGCTTGGTTGGTTTACGTACACTCCACTCGTCAGATGTAGTATTTATAGTGTTAGCCTGTTGCTATTAGAAATCATTGATCATAGACTCAGATATCTCACCAAGGTTAGATATGAAATAATTGCCAAAGAAACGGTTTCTTTTTACGGCCAAAGCAGGGCATTCACAGAGGAGATGGAAGACTGTTTCACTGTCTTTGAAACCGCGACAGTGATCATTGAAAGGGAGCCCAAACCGACTTGCACGTCTGCCTATTACCCAGTGTTCTGTTGTTATTGCTATCAGCCTTGATATGTCCCGCCTATTTTTGTTTATAAGGTGCCATGTGCATTTTTCATTGAAGGAAGGCCACAATAACTTGGTCCCTTCACATGTGTCTAGACAGTTTCACCTATTTTCAGCCTTTTAAAGAAAAAATTCTTAGGATATTGCTGAAACGGCGTTAGAAATGTCAACAGCAGATTCTGTTCTGGCAAGCTCATCTGCCTGTCCATTACCATAGTAGTCCCTATGCACAGGAACCCAAATGTCAGACAGACGACCCAGCCTTTACATATCCTTCTTGCATTGTCTAACTAGTGAGAGAAGTGCCGCTTGATAATTGACAAAAATTCCTACATTGCGCGAACATTGAGGTCATGTAATACCTTACAGGCTGACATTATCGCAAATATTTCAGCCTGAAAAACACTATAGTTGTTGGGAAAATAGAGAGATATATTTACAACTTCTTCGCAGAATACACAAGAACCAACACCGCAATTAATTTTAGAACCATCCGTAAGGTTTCTGGTGGTATGTTCGCCCGGTAGGTTACCTCTACACCATTCTCTCCAGGAAGGAACAATGTCAGCTGGAGTGAAATATATTCGCGACAACATGGGAATCTTTGTCAATAGACAAGAAGCACTTCTCTCACCAAACTCCTTTACTACCACTGCCATATTCTTAATATCATGTATTCGCATTTCTGTCTTTCGATTACGTCTCTAGGTGATGTTGCCAAATCCACAGAGACAATTCCATCTGCCTAGTTGTAAACGGAAGATGTTCACCCCTATCGCCAATAGAAGTGAACATTTTGTTCTCTTGAAATTTTCATTTCCCTCGAAGGGAAAACTGCTATCGTGATCTTGTTTGAACAATTTATATACAGTAGTTGGTTTTGTATAGATCAGCTGTTCAATATTTACAAAACCTCATCAACAGTGTATATAGCTTAAGTGCTGTTACATGTGCCGGTGGAAGGATTTAGGTACGAAAGTTGTCACCTGTGTGTTCTTTGGAAAAAAGGGATCATGGTGAGTCTTCTCTAGCTCACCCTGTGATTAAAAGAATAACACCGATAAATAGACCGAAACACAGATGTTCACATAAAGCTCTCGACTGCTGTTCTTATCATATATAGAGCCATTTTTTTATATACCCAACGTTAATGAAGGTGGTCGTAAATCTAAAAATGTATTGAGTTAAAATTTGGATCCTTATTACATTCTATGAGAATCCATCCATCTGTATGCTTGTATTACAACCGGTTCACATTTGACCCTGCTCTTATATTATCTCTAAAACATACAAGTAGTGATAAAGTTCGAGATAAAAATTATTTCTCCCTAACATTACTACCTGTGACCCGTTGTGACCTTTGACCACCAATTTCTCGATTAGCGTACATTAAAATCAAGACCACTTCTGCTTCTTATTTATGTTGAGCAATCCTTAATCAATGTTTATCATATAATTATAATGGTTCAAGTAGATTTTCACCCGAATCGAGTCCACTGATCAATCATGACTCATTAAAAATATTGCATTTAAGTATTTGTGTAACTTTATATAACTTGATTACATCAAAATATATAAGCTGATTGTAAAATTTCTAAATTTTCTGTCAACTACACAGCTAGCAAAGATGGAGACATAGCTACTCCTCCATCTAAGTAAACTTGTTTACGAAGAAAATTCTACGAAAATAACTACACTGATCAAACAGAATTTAGGCCAACATTAATCCAGACTTAAAAAAGAAACAAAACAAGTATTATCGAAAAACCCATACAATACATCACACCAACTAAATGTAATCATAATACTACTTACGTGATTTAACCCACTACAAGTGTTAAAATAAAACAATTTTTATTTTAGCAATAAAATAAAATGAATGTGGTCATACCGCTCACAATCACTTGACCATATGTGGCAGGCAACCAAGTCAAATAGTAATAAAAAAATAAACAACAAATTTAAAACAAAACAAAAAAAACTACAATAAATTTATAAACACCTAATTGGGAACTAAAATAAGCACCTAAAGACTTTAATTCACTGGTAAAAAAATAAAATCGAAAAACTACCTAGAGTCTTTATAACTTTAATGGAATTGTATATATAAATACAATTAAAAATCGTTTGAAAAATATATGACTGTAAAAGTAGATTATGATGGTAAGCAACGAGGTCTGTAACACTAAGAAACACTTTTAATTTCTGTGAGAAAATAAAAATATTCTAATATGGAACAGCATTTATTGTACCGATGTACTCTTTATATGGTAATAATTAGGGAGACGCTTATTTGCTTACTTTCAAGTTGGTTAATGACTTTTTAATTGGCAATTTCGAATAACTAATTAATTGTACAATAAGATAAGATTTCTATTAATTTAGTCGTTCCGAAATTATTTATATTTTGGATCTCAATAGGATTTTATGCCGTTTATGCTGTTAAGATCAATATACGATCCGATATTGATGAAGAGATCTTTATTCCTCGCTATATATGTGTCCAAGTTCAATGCTGTAGACATTTAAGGGCGGGGTTTTCTGATAAAAGTTTATCATCATTCTTTGGTATATGTTTAATATATGTTTTGTGTTTTCCAGTAATCAGTAAAGTTACTTCCCAGGAAAAATTGTATTAGCTCTACAACTAGTTCTAGAAATCATAATTTTAGCCTGAACTCGTTCTAGTTTGGCGTTGAGACCAATGATTTGTGTTTAAAAATTGTCACCTTCGGAACTGGTTCTGAGGAAGAGTTATGTAGTCGACACTCGTTCTTTGGAAAGCTTCTGGAACTAGTTATTTAATCAATGATGTTTGTTTGAAGTTTTAGAGAAGGTATAAATAAGTATTTCTTTTTTAGCGCTTTTGTTTGAAATTATTAAGATTAGGACCAATTTTCTATTTCGATAAAATTAAGTTTATAAAATTTAAATTTTTTGAAATTTTTTTCAACTGATTCTAAGAAGTTGTTTCGGAACTAGTATGCGTTCCATTGAACTAGTGTAGTAAGTAGCAATGTATAATTAGTTTCAAAGAACTAATTCCTTGAAAACTATTCAGAAATATTTAAGAACCACAACAAAATTCTAAGGAACGGGTTCCAGAAGTAATGGCGACACTACTAGTTCCAAGGCTGTTGTTTAAGAATCTTAAGTGGTTCTGTTTTCACACGTTCTAGAACTAGTAGTTTTTAGAACAAGTTCTAAAATTTTTCCTGGGTTATTATCTATGATTAACTGAGTGTAATTGGCCAATTAAACCTAAGTTATAAGTGAGAACACACAATCAACAAAAACAATAAAATAATGAATTTGGTAGAAGAAAAACTCAGTAATTTAAGTAAATAGTAATTTTTTGATTTCTTTTATCGATATTATTTTTGTTTTAAATGTTTATTTATATTTTTTTTTCAAAAATTTTACATTTTACAAAAGAGATATTTGCAAAAAACAGCTGTTCATTGTTTATGTTTTTTACTGAAAAGTTGGCAATAGTAACAAAGTTAACTGATCCTAGATTTATAACTGAAAAACACAATCATCGGTTAAATTCCGCCAAAAAATTTATTCCGAGTTTAATCTAACAGCAAGTTAAGCCTAGTTTAACTGAGTAGTAAGAAACCCGCCCAAAAGTACAAAGTCTGACTAAAAAGAAATTACTGTTTATATGATCAAGTAAAATTTATGTTAATTTCCCCTTTGCTAAAAATAAAGCTTATTTATAAACAAATCGTTCATTAGAAATTCATAGTCGCATCAGGTTTTCGAGATATCGTGTCTTTAAGTTTGAAACCCCAACAGCGCAAATACACATTTTTTTGAAAATTTTTTATGTGATCCGAAATTCCAACCTGTCGGCTATAAGGTTGATTTACTTAAGAAAGCAAATACAATTACAAGTTGGGATATTGTAGTTGTTGCTGTCCTACGGACTGTAATGGGCTGCATGTAAATAACCTCTAAACAACACCTACATGAGTAAAAGAAGGTAATCCCAGTCAAGGAACATAATGTCCTGTTGACTAAACAGTTCCTCCTGGGATGTTACCGGAGGAGTCATACCAACTATAACATCACACAGTTGGATGCTCCACCGAGGCATGTCAGAAAGGACCTTCATGCATACGAGGAGAACATACGAAAATATGTACAGGATCCCTTGGATCGGAGTTCTTAAACAGCAGCTTTTAACGACATTTATAGAGACGCTATCAATACCGCGGTTTCAGTTTACCACATAAATGTCATTCTTGAAGGTCGCCCACCACCCATAGCAGAAATAGAAAAGAACCTACCACGAAACTAAAATTTCTAAGTAGGTCAAATATGGGCCGATCCTCGGTAAATTTGGAAAAAGGATATATTTTGAAATAACAGTTAGTTTTGTTGAGTTTCATTGCGATACAAATGGTTACAAGTCAATTTTAGCATGGGGGCTAGGGTCAAATAAGGGCCGATCCTTACGAAAATATGCAGTGTCATTTATACTTATATAAAACTTATTTGTCCCAATTTTTAGAGAGATAATAGAATATTTGACGTAATTATGGCATAAAAAGTTCAAATCGGGAGGTACGATTGTATGGGGGCTAGGTGAAATAATGGACCGATTTCAATAGACTTCGTCTCTGTGCCAAAAAACAAGCTTGGTCCAAATTTCATCAAATTATCTTGAAAATTGCGGCCTGTACCTTGGACAGCCAGCCAGCCGGACAGACGGACGGACATGTCTTAATCGACTCAAAAAATGATTCTAAATCGATCGGTATACTTTAAGATGGGTATTGGACGAATATTTTTGTATGTTACAAACATCAGCACAAATGTTCCTCCCCACTATAGTGGTGTAGGGTATAAAAATTGTCATGCCTACGTCATTTGATTCTCCACTCCGGATTGATCCGATTTTCAATCGGTCTTAGATTGTCAACACTGAAGTTTTTCCCAGGCAACATTCCATTCGCAGCCAATTCGTTACAATAACAACAACAGAATGGGGTTAGCACAAGTTCCACCCTAATATATAATAATTAAATTGCTATTTCTATTTTCTGAAACAATGTTCAACAAACATATTTTTGTTTTAATTGTCATAAACTTTAACCATATTTAATTATGTGGTTTTAAGCATTTTTTAATGTTACCGGAGGAGTCATACCAACTATAACATCACACAGTTGGATGCTCCACCGAGGCATGTCAAGAAAGACCTTCGTGCATACGAGGAGAACATACGAAAATATGTGCAGGATCCCTCGGATCGGAGTTCTTAAACAGCAGCTTTTAACGACATTTATAGAGACGCTATCAATACCGCGGTTTCAGTTTACCACATAAATGTCATTCTTGAAGGTCGCCCACCACCATAGCAGAAATAGAAAAGAAGCTACCACGAAACTAAAATTTCTAAGTAGGTCAAATATGGGCCGATCCTCGGTAAATTTGGGAAAAGGATATATTTTGAAATAACAGTTAGTTTTGTTGAGTTTCATTGCGATACAAATGGTTACAAGTCAATTTTAGCATGGGGGCTAGGGTCAAATAAGGGCCGATCCTTACGAAAATATGCAGTGTCATTTATACTTATATAAAACTTATTTGTCCCAATTTTTAGAGAGATAATAGAATATTTGACGTAATTATGGCATAAAAAGTTCAAATCGGGAGGTACGATTGTATGGGGGCTAGGTGAAATAATGGACCGATTTCAATAGACTTCGTCTCTGTGCCAAAAAACAAGCTTGGTCCAAATTTCATCAAATTATCTTGAAAATTGCGGCCTGTACCTTGGACAGCCAGCCAGCCGGACAGACGGACGGACATGTCTTAATCGACTCAAAAAATGATTCTAAATCGATCGGTATACTTTAAGATGGGTATTGGACGAATATTTTTGTATGTTACAAACATCAGCACAAATGTTCCTCCCCACTATAGTGGTGTAGGGTATAAAAATTGTCATGCCTACGTCATTTGATTCTCCACTCCGGATTGATCCGATTTTCAATCGGTCTTAGATTGTCAACACTGAAGTTTTTCCCAGGCAACATTCCATTCGCAGCCAATTCGTTACAATAACAACAACAGAATGGGGTTAGCACAAGTTCCACCCTAATATATAATAATTAAATTGCTATTTCTATTTTCTGAAACAATGTTCAACAAACATATTTTTGTTTTAATTGTCATAAACTTTAACCATATTTAATTATGTGGTTTTAAGCATTTTTTAATGTTACCGGAGGAGTCATACCAACTATAACATCACACAGTTGGATGCTCCACCGAGGCATGTCAAGAAAGACCTTCGTGCATACGAGGAGAACATACGAAAATATGTGCAGGATCCCTCGGATCGGAGTTCTTAAACAGCAGCTTTTAACGACATTTATAGAGACGCTATCAATACCGCGGTTTCAGTTTACCACATAAATGTCATTCTTGAAGGTCGCCCACCACCCATAGCAGAAATAGAAAAGAAGCTACCACGAAACTAAAATTTCTAAGTAGGTCAAATATGGGCCGATCCTCGGTAAATTTGGGAAAAGGATATATTTTGAAATAACAGTTAGTTTTGTTGAGTTTCATTGCGATACAAATGGTTACAAGTCAATTTTAGCATGGGGGCTAGGGTCAAATAAGGGCCGATCCTTACGAAAATATGCAGTGTCATTTATACTTATATAAAACTTATTTGTCCCAATTTTTAGAGAGATAATAGAATATTTGACGTAATTATGGCATAAAAAGTTCAAATCGGGAGGTACGATTGTATGGGGGCTAGGTGAAATAATGGACCGATTTCAATAGACTTCGTCTCTGTGCCAAAAAACAAGCTTGGTCCAAATTTCATCAAATTATCTTGAAAATTGCGGCCTGTACCTTGGACAGCCAGCCAGCCGGACAGACGGACGGACATGTCTTAATCGACTCAAAAAATGATTCTAAATCGATCGGTATACTTTAAGATGGGTATTGGACGAATATTTTTGTATGTTACAAACATCAGCACAAATGTTCCTCCCCACTATAGTGGTGTAGGGTATAAAAATTGTCATGCCTACGTCATTTGATTCTCCACTCCGGATTGATCCGATTTTCAATCGGTCTTAGATTGTCAACACTGAAGTTTTTCCCAGGCAACATTCCATTCGCAGCCAATTCGTTACAATAACAACAACAGAATGGGGTTAGCACAAGTTCCACCCTAATATATAATAATTAAATTGCTATTTCTATTTTCTGAAACAATGTTCAACAAACATATTTTTGTTTTAATTGTCATAAACTTTAACCATATTTAATTATGTGGTTTTAAGCATTTTTTAAAGTGTTTTTTTTTGTAGTAAAAAGAAAATTTGTGTTACAGTACAATCATAAATCATTTTTAACAACCGACTAGTATAATTAATTAAATAACAAAAGTAGAAACTAAATGAAACTGAAAATTAATGTTTTAAATTTATGACAAATTAAATAAATATACTTTTCTACTTTTTTTTTTAAAGAAATTAGAATTATGTTTGTATGTCAAATAGTCCGGTATTAAGAGTATTAAAAAAAAAATTAACAGTTTAAGAAACTGTTTAAATTTAACACTTGCAGAAAATAAGTTTCAAAAATTTAAGTTTATAAAAACATTTTAAAACGTCTACACTTTAAGAAAATATGTGGGTAATTTAAATGATAAATTTTACTTTCTAACAACTTCCTCATGAAGTTGTACTAAACAGTAAATATCAAATTATGGCCGCATTGTAAAACCCTTTTTTTTCCAACTCGAAAATAATACAATGAGTAATTTAATATTTTATTACAGCATCATCATCATCTTCATTTTAAAGAGCTTCATCTTCGTCATCTGCCTCAACGTTTGCCATTGTAGTAAAAAGTTTAATAACCTCCACTTACGACTGTAACGTGATTTTATCAATAGAGTTAAAAAAACACAAAAAATAGTTAAAAAAAAAAATAATTTTTATACCCTACACCACTTTAGTATATTTCCATTGTGCTGATGTTTGTAACGCACAATAATATTGTTCCTAGACCCACCTTAAACTATACCAATCGACTCAGAAACGTTTTCTGGGTCGTCCGTCCGTCCATGTAAACCTTGTAATCAAACCACAGTTCGCAATTTTGAAGATAATTTAATGAAATTTCGTACATAAACTTTAATTGTCCCAGGGACGAAGTCTATTGAAAATGATTAACATCAGTCCATTATTTCACCCAGTTCCCATACAACTGAACCCCCGAATAGAGCTTGTAAACCTTGTAATTAATCTATAGGTCGCAATTTTTGAGATAATGAAATTTGACACATGATCTATAGTACCGTAGACGAAGTCTATTGAAAATGATTAACGTGGGACCATTATTTCGCTTAGCCCCCATACAACTGAACCCCCGAATAGGGCTTGTAAACCTTGTAATCAAACTAGTGTTCGCAATTTTGAAGATAATTTAATAAAATTTGGCACATGATTTTCTATGGAACCGTAGACGAATCCTATTGAAAATGGTTAATATCGGTCCATTTTTTCACCTAGACCCCATACAACTGAACCCGCCAAATAGGGCTTTTAAGTTTAAGTTGCAAAACCAAGCCTTGATGAACTTCATGAACTTTATAATTATAGGGCCTCATTAGACCCTAGCCTCTATAACAAAGCCCCCTTCTGGTAGGTTAGTGGTTAGAGTTCTAGTCTGGTAGACCGGTCTGGTGGTGGGTTCGATTCCCACCTGAGGCACTGGTTAAGGAACGCACAACAGGCCCGATAGTGGCCTAGGTGTATTTCTTCGGATTTGATGTATATATGTACATCCTCCTTTCAAACTAACTAACTATCTAACTAAATGTCTTAAGCATATCTGGGGCAAGGTATAATTCAACTTTAATGCTTCATTATGAAAACTAAAATCACTTTATATTTTTGTAACAGGTGTAGGGTATTATATGGTCGGACTCGCCCGACTATAATTTCTTACTTGTTTACACATTAAAATTGTTTGTACTGGTATCTTGTTCACCTACATACTATACATCTTATAATCTTTTGTCGGTTCCTATGACTTTGTAACTCTGCACAAAAAAAATTGTTTATTTTTACCAACTTTTCTGTTATACAATTAATGTTTTTTGATTAACAAATTTTCATTGTCTATTATTTTTTTGTGTTTTAATAAACACTTGTCTTTTTTTTTAATTTTATTTACAGTTTTGTATGGATTTTAATATTATTTTCGACAAATAATTTAAGTTTCTTCTGTTTCACGAAAACATGATTTTGCATCTTTCACTTGTTGGTTTTTTGGTATAAATTAAAATTTTTGTAAACAAGTGTGGGAATTAACGGAAAAATTATAACCCCTTATGTTTAGTATGGATTATTATAAAGCGTCTATTTATGAAACGACACCTACACTATATTGCATGTAATTCTAGAGATTTATAGGGAAATTAACTTTAAAAGTTTTTGCCAATAAAGGAACACAAGTATAATGTAGAACTTTACTTTTTTATAGTTCTCATAGGTTCAACTATTATAACTATGAACCGTTTAAGAATATCTTGATGATTTTTCAGATATCTTCTCGATTCTTCAGAAAATATTTGTTATTAAGCATACACACAGACTGATATCGCTAAATCGACTTCGCCATCTATAAGTTATTTTAATATAAGGATGTATACTACGTCAAATCTGAATAAGAACACCTAAGCCATTATCGAGCCTATTGTATGCTCCTTTTCGTAACAAAATTGTTCATTGAATGTAAAATTTTTCAAAGTTCCGAAACTCAGTTTAATATACATAATTCCTAAGAATTTTCCAATCAGTGTTAGTGAGGAATGTTATTTTCAGAATAACATCGCTTCCAAGATACTTCTTGGAATGCTTAACAGTCTCAAAGAAAGTGTCACTGCCCTCTACACATGCTCTACATTCGTTTGAATGTGTCCCCAATGAATACATAACATCATACTAACCTCAGAGTGGGACGCTTCCAGGAGATATCTCATTATGCTTGTACAGGGTCACCTCATAGGAGCCTTTTGTGGTTCTATCCACCGTTTCCAAGAGGTCTTATAAGATTCTCTCACTCATATTTTTAATTCAGCTTTAGTTGCGATGAATGGTTTTGCGTTCGTCAGGTTAACTACTTCGAGTTTCCTTCCCTTTAACGCTATTATACAAGAATCCATAACAATATATAGAGAGTTGAAAGATATTAAATAAATTATAAACGAAAGGTACAACCTTCTCGTCTAGCTCCTACATGGTCACCCCATAGGATCCTTTTGTAGTTCTACCCACCGTTTCATTATTCCAAGAGGCCTTATGAGATTCTGAAAGATTATATTGCAGAATTTACAAATGAAAGGAACAACATATACAATCTTACGTATATTTAGGGTATAAAAAGAATGTATTGGCTTTATAAAACTATAAAAATCCATAAATTTTTAAATTATTTAATTCAAAAACGTTTAATTCTGGATCTAGAAACGATATTATTTCACTTGTTGTCTAACAAATTTTTGGATAAATCAGCTAAAAAATTGCCACGATTTTAAAATATGATATGTTGAGGATATCCTATTTTGATAATTGGCTAGGCCCATGTTAGATTTTATCCGGGTCGAACTAGCCGATAGAATGTAAACGACTCCCACCGAAATACTGTTCAGAAAAAGTCATAAATATGCTGTCTAGTCAAGTTCATAAAAGTTTATTTTAAAAATTATGGAATTACGATTAAAGTAATTACTCTTAAAATTTATGTAGTGCTCGTTCCACTGGGTCCAAATTTCAAATTGCCTCATTGGTATTGAAATAATTTTCCATATGAATGTCAATTGACGATTCACCACCGCCCCTTTGTGTATCTTACACGCAGATCTGTACATTCCTAAACCTCTTAAAGTGACCTTCAACACAACAAAGATGGCTCTGTTGTTTTGACAACAGCACCTAGGAACGCAATTTGTGGTTCGAAAACACATATCCATATCTAAATAGCCAGACTTATTTCAGTGCCCAACAGTGATACGTTAAGTAAACTCCAACATATTCAACCATAAAGAAAAATCGTCGATAGATTAAGGATTAAGGTATAAACAACTCCGCCAACGTCTCAACCAACTTCTACGACATCCCCACACCACTCAGAATCCATCTTGTCTATCAGATACAAGTATCCGATGGTACCTTGCATACCAACGCATACCAAATCTTTGCATTATCAGCTAGATCAAATCCAATATTTTATTATTCTACAGTCTTGCTCTGTGGTTTGGCAGAAACTTATCTAACAACTCCGCCAACGACTCAACCAACACCTATGTTACTTTAAACGTCATTCCGACATCTCCACAGATACCACTCAGAATCCATCTCATTCATCAGATACAAGTATCCGATCGTATGCCGCACACCAAAGCATGCCCAATTGTCTTTGCGTTCATTGTCAAATCCAACATTTTATTATTCCACAGCCTTGCCCTGTGGTTTGACGCAAACTTTTACCGAAATTTTATATTTCACCATGTATCAATCTTTTAACCAAGTACCCCTTCTCGCGAATTTGCGCTTAAACCACAGCTATGTGGTAACTGGCCGCCATTAGTACTAGATTATGTAATGCTCTGGTTCGCCCCTGTGTCAAATCATTCTAAGGAAAGAACGAGGATACATTTGATTATCACCAGTTTATAATCCCATCTGACTAGAGGTACTGGTAGCAACTCAATCTCCCAGTATTTCAATACACCAATATAGGGACATTCATCATACAAACATTCCCCGAGCGGGGACTTTTCATAATATAAAATCTTGAAATATTATTCAAAAACTTTAACTACGAACTTTGTTCTATTTTTAGTTTATATTCCATTATTGCGCCCAATACTATAAGGCCAAATACACAGTATCATGTAGCCGTAAGCATACACAAAGCGCCCGAACCGGCCAAAGTAAAGGTTGGTATAATCGGCAGTGCCTATAGCGACTTTAAAACGGTCGAAGTCAGACCATATTCAACTGAAATGGTACATTTTGAGGTAAGTTCTGTGACAAAGTCTAACATTAAACTTATCATTAATATTGTTATTCTTCCAACAGATACCGTCCTTAAAGAGAGACCGTTATAACCTTACCGCTGAGGGTCTGACGGGTATACGCTTTACCAATGAGACTCAATTAAATTTTGATGCTAAACAATTTACGGTTATGGTGCAGTCAGATAAGGCCATTTATAAACCACAAGATATAGTGCACTATCGTGTCCTAATAATGGATGCCAATTTAAAACCAGCATTAAATTATGGAAATGTTAATATAGCTATAAAAGATGGTGGTAATAATGTTATAAGGAAATATACAAATGTCAAATTAACAAGTGGTGTTTATGCCAATGATCTGCAATTGTCGGATTATCCTAAATTTGGCGAATGGTCGGTAGAAGTTGAGGTTATGGATGAAACCTATAAAAGAACTTTTGAAGTGGTAGAGTATATATTGCCGAAATTTGTAGTGGATATCGATACGGATAAGCATGTGATCTATAAGGATGGTAAAATTAGAGCTGTAGTTAAAGCTTAGTAAGTTAATTGTTAACGGCATTTGTACCATTTCATTTTAAATTTTATTTTATTATTTTCTTAGTTATGCCTTTGGCAAACCTATTGTGGGTGAAGCCACTCTCTCTATTTATCCCACCTTTTTTGGTTCTTTGCAACCTTTTGTCAATGATTTAATTACCCGCAAAGTAGTGCCCATTGATGGTAGTGCTTATTTTGAATTTGACATTAGAGATGAATTAAAATTGAAAGAAGACTATGAACGTGAATATCTGTTAGATGCTTTGGTAGAAGAAACATCAACCAGTTCAGTGCAGAACTTTTCAACTGTTATAACAGTACATTTGGATGCATATCGTGTAGAGGCAACTAAATTGCCCAGTAATTATATACCTGGTGTGCCATTTGAAGTTTCGGTTAGTGGTTATTAAGATACCGAAGTAGTGTATCAGTTCTTATGTTCAATTTTAATTTGCAGGCTAAAGTTTTGCGTAATGATGGTGCTATGATGAAGGACTTTAAGCCCGACTTGACTGCCTATTTAACGAATGTTTATGGTAGCAGCGAAATGTATAATAAAACAGTTTATACCTTAGATACTCGTTCAGAAGTTAAAATGAAATTTACAGTTCCTGTGGGAGACAAGGATGAATATCATTCCGTTATTGTGAGTTTTTAACATTTAGAGTAAGCTTTACACTTTTTTATAATTTTTATTTGATTTAAATTTCAGGTAGACTATCAAGGTATTATAACTGATATTGGCAAAGTACCACGTAAACATTTGCATAGCAAAAATTTCATCACCGCCAAGATTTTGAATGACAAGTAAGTAGTTAATATCGTAGATAGATAGATAGATAGATAGATAGATAGATAGATAGATAGATAGATAGATAGATAGATAGATAGATAGATAGATAGATAGATAGATAGATAGATAGATAGA
>NC_060950.1:24879009-24906332 GCF_022045245.1 Lucilia cuprina | reverse complement strand
GATAGATAGATAGATAGATAGATAGATAGATAGATAGATAGATAGATAGATAGATAGATAGATAGATAGATAGATAGATAGATAGATAGATAGATAGATAGATACAAATTAAGATATAACTTAAAACTTATAAATAAATCAAGTTTTAATCAAAATTTCAATTTCCTCATTAGACCAATGGTGAATCAAGAAATTACCATCGCTGTACGTTGCAGTGAACCCATGAAATATTTTATTTATCAAATTGTTGGACGAGGTGATATTTTACTATCACGTGCAGTAGATGTAAGTACAAACAGAAGTACTTATGTTTTTCATATTATAAATGCGAATTTCTTCAACTTCTTTTAGGTTGATGATAACTCATATCATACCTTCAAATTTCTATCTACGTTTGCTATGATGCCCCGGGCTAAACTTTTGGTTTATATGGTTATCAACGGTGAATTCGTGTATGACGAACAAATCATAGAATTGGAGGAAAATCTTCTAAACAATGTTCAACTAGAGGCACCATTGAGAGCTCCACCAGGCCAGGATATTGATATAACGATTAGTTCGAAACCTTACAATTATATTGGTTTAATGGTGGTCGATCAGAATGCCTTGAATATTCGTAAAGGTGGGTATTAATTGAAATGTTAGGGAACTCTTCTGTGTATTAAAGAATTAAGAATTGGAGATTTGAAAAAATACTACATTCAGACCAAGTCAACTTTAGGCATTCATAACATTGAATGATGATAGCCTTGCAAATGAAGAACTCAACAAATGACTGCACCACATTTTTTTTTAAACATAATGTTTGATAATGTACTCGATCATGTGTGCAGTAATTCGGCTCCTAGCCTACCATTCGAAGTCTATATGAATCGAGTCTTTATACTCGCCGCTTACTAATTCCTGATATTTGGGAAGTTGGGAAGTAATGTTAGTAATCATGGATCTGTAGAGCTCAATATGTTAGATCGATGTTCTTGGATTCAGTTGTAGATTTCTGAACATATTTCAGCTCTGACTTGCCTATAAAATAAGCGGTAGATGCATCTTTTTCCAACCTATGTATTGTAAAGGTTGTAGAAAGAGAATAGGACATCCAAACATCGGGACATCATTATTAGTTATATATGTATTATATAATTAAACAATTTATGTTTTTATTGCAGGAAATGATCTCTCTACATCCAATCTAATGAGAGCACTTAATCAATACGAACTCCATGACTATAACACACCCATCGGATCGCCCGGTAAAGAATCTGGGGTTATTACCATGTCCAATACTGATTTCATCATAGAAAAGGAACCCGAAACTACACCTGCATTGGGTAGAGCTATTATGGACGATGAACATAAACTTACCACAATACGTAAAACAGATATAGGGCCAGCTCATGCTATAGAAACGAATACTTTGGCACCAGGCAAAGGTCGTTACGCATTTTCCTATACACCAAAACCCTTCTGGCATAATCCACGTATACATGTTATGCATCCTCCTGCGGATACGTGGATTTTTATGAATGTCTCTGCTAGTAGTGAGGGTAAGACGACTATTCACAGAAGACTGCCCAGTTCAATGACATCATGGGTTGTTTCGGCATTTGCTTTGGATCCGGTACAGGGTATTGGTCTAACGTCACCTACTAAAATGATGCAAACTTTTAAAGAGTTTTATATAACCACGGAATTGCCTTACTCTATAAGACTTGGTGAGATTTAAAAAGGAATGTGTCTTGAACATTTTTGTTAATTTCTTTAATTTCTTTTAGGTGAAACCATTGCTGTACCATTTGTGGTTTTTAACAACAAGGATAGTGATTTAGATGTGGATGTTAAATTATACAATACGGCACAAGAGTTTGATTTCCCACAAATTGATAGCAAGGCTCAACCTAAACCAAGTAAAATTTACATTAAATTTAAAATATTCAATATTAATCAGAATACTTACTTTTGCCTACAGAAATCGAACTTTACAGCCGTCGCACGGTACGAGTTTTGGCGAAATCATCGAAATCCGTTTCATTTATTATTACACCCAAACGTGTGGGTCCTATAACAATAAAAGCTGTTGCCTCCAATCAATTGGCTGGCGATTCTATAGAATCTATTCTTTTGGTAGAACATCCAGGTGCCACTGAAATTGTTAACAAAGGCTTCCTATTCGAAATGGGTTCAAGTGTTCAACGCAAAGCTAATGTTTCCATTCGCATTCCTCGCAATTCTATAGCCGATTCGGCTAAAATTGAAATATCCGCTGTTGGCGATGTTGTTGGCAGTATATTGGGCAATTTGGAGAATTTGATTAGATTGCCATCGGGTTGTGGCGAGCAAACGATGATACAATTTATGCCCAACATAATGGTGTTGAAATATTTACAGGTAAAATACTAAAAATCTCCGACTCTCACAACATTTTATTAGCGATGTCAGAGAAGATTAGAAGGGGTAAACTCACTCGGATTCTCAATAGATTTATAAGAATTCCTTTCAAAAAGAATTCTTCACTAAGTATAAATGATAAAAAGGGGAAAATCGAATATCAAATTTTGATTATTAACATAAAAACCTTATTTATTTGATAAAGCCAAGCGAGTTAAGAGATAATAGCATCCTCTAACACTTTGGAAAAATCGAATATATTTGTAACACCTACCAGTATCGTACGAAATTTCTTAGCTAGTTCAAGAAACTTTTCACCTATTAGTAGGAGTTGCTTTGGCATTAAGTTTTGGACATAAAATCTTTCAAAGTTCATTTAAAGTCAAAGTATAAACACTGTCTATCCAGATCTTCTGCGACAAAAAAATATCCTGCATATTGCTCCCCCCGGGGGCATGTTACATTGGCGAGAAATCCGCCTTGGTGTTATTGCAATCCCGGAGTATAAAAAATTGCAATCCCGGGGTATGAAAAATTGGTTGCAGTCTACTGGTTGGCTTAGTCCTTGCATAGATTGACAGAGGTCAGACCAGAGCACCGCATAATCTGGTACTACGGGTGGCCAGTTGCCTGCAGGTCTATGTCCTGGCTGGTCAGTTGGTTGAGGTTCTTTCGGGATCCACGTAGTGGCTGTGATTTAAACCCAAATTCGCGGGTAGAGTAAGTGGCGGTTAAAAGACTGATGCATGATAAAGTCAATATTTCGGAATAAGTTCGGCGCTGTTGCCGAAAACAACAAATACCCCACATAGGAGTGACTGTGAGACTAATCGTTGGAAATAAGTTGGTATTAATTGTATATGATACGGGATGAATGTGGTGTACGGCAGGCCTCACCCACCCGTCTACCTATAATAAATGTGTCGTATGTTTTTCACTTATGAATGAGATGTGTGCTGGGTTGAATGATGGTGGATGAATGGGTTGAATGATGGTGGATGTCCAGATATGTTCAGAATTACCACAGTGTGTCCCTGTGAGTAAGAACAATGTCTTCGGCTTATTGATGGATCATATTTCGGTCCACCAGTTACGTCTCTAGGTGCTCGTAGCTCTATTCACTCAAAGACTTAATTAAGAATAGATTTAACATGTGTTAATCCCGTTACTATGTTAGCAAGTAATTTCAGCAAGTGTTGAAGGCTTTGGATCTCTTCTTTATACTTTCCTGTTAATTATTATTAAAAATTATTCCTTTAGTACCTCTCTCACTTTTGCGGCAAATTAAAACTGACTCTCTAAGAAAGTAGTTCTTCTTTATGATAAATTTGTTTAAATTCAGGCTATAAGTTCAGCTTATTACAACAGATCATCTAGTGCTGCCTGAATGATCTCACCGATTGTAACATTTCTCCTTAAACAATAGACGTCGTCCGCATATACATGCATTGGATCCCTGCTTTATAATATCTTAAACTTTACTTTGTTTCTATCATAGATTTAGTCTACCTCTAGGAAAAAGTTCTATTCTGCTATCGAATGGTTTACATTCAGACTATTAATACAATTGATCGGCTATAGATTTTTCTTACCATTATTTCAAAAGAGATTCTAATGTTATGAAATATGGAGTGAATATCTACTTCAATAATGATTCGCAAACAAACACGAAAATTGTTCTGCGACTTCTCTTAAACTCCCTCTACAAGTCGCTTTGAAAAGAAGTTTCAAAATTAAATTCATATTTCGTATTTGACTTTTCAGCGTACTCGCCAATTATCACCCTCCATAGAAATGCGTGCGAAAAAGAATTTGGAATTAGGTTATCAGCGTCTTCTCTATTATCGTCACAAAAATGGCGGTTTCAGTGCTTTTGGTCTCAGCGAAGAGAAGAGTTCAACATGGTTGACGGCATATGTAGCGAAAGCTTTTCGCATGGCCAGCGAATTTATACAAATCGATGATGAAATAATTGCAACAGCATTGGAATATGTTGTAGGCAAACAGGCGGCAAGTGGAGGTTTCGAAGAACAAGGAGATATTTTCGAACAATACGATGATCAAGGTTTGAGTTTAAGTGCTTTTGTAACTCTGGCTTTAATGGAGAATGTGGTGAGTTTTATAAAAGTATAAATAAGGGAAATAATTGTAAAAATTCTTATAAATATTTTTAGAATACCAATCCTGAGTATAAAAATAATATCAATAAAGCTTTGGACTTTATAACACGCACCTTAGATGGTTCAGATAATTTACATGCTATGGCTATAGGCACTTATGTATTGGCTAAAGCTAATCATGATGCTAAAGTGGCTTTTGTGCAAAGATTAGATGCCATGGCGGTAAATGAAGGTTAGTTTTTCTTTTACTTTAAAACTTTAAAAACAATTTTAAGTTTTCGTTTCTGTTTTTAAGATGGCCTTAAATGGTGGAATAAAACTGCTTCTCCTACTGAAGCTATGTCACCCTGGTACAATATGACTCGCAGCGTCAATGTGGAAATTACCTCTTATGCCGTTTTGTCCCTTTTGGAGAATAACTTAATTGGTGATGCTTTGCCAGTTCTCAAATGGTTAATGAATCAACGTAATGATTTGGGTGGTTTTGTCAGCTCTCAAGATTCTGTGGTGGGCTTACAGGCTTTAGTATCATTTGCCGAAAGATTTTCAAGTCAAGCTAATAATTTACAATTGTTGTTTAATTATGGTGAAAATGCTGAAACTGTTCTAAATGTTAACGCTCAAAATTCTTTGGTTCTACAAACTATAGAGGTATATTACTTTAGATATTTTATAATTACTTCAATAAAATTTATAAGAAAAAATCTGTTTTTTATAGTTGCCCAACAATTTGAAAAATCTTACGGTTTCAGCTACCGGTAATGGTTTGGCTTTGGCCCAAGTGACTTATCGTTATAATACGAACGTCACTAGTGCTTGGCCTCGTTTTGTATTGGATCCAACTGTGAATAGAAATTCTCATTCAGATTATTTACATTTGTCGGCGTGTGCCAGGTAAAGTTCTTGGTTAAACTGTGTTAATTATCAAACTATTAACTTTCTCGTTTTTTTTAGCTTCGTACCCACGGAAGGTGATTCAAATCGTTCCAATATGGCTGTTATGGAAATTTATTTGCCCAGTGGTTTTGTTGTGGATACTGATACTTTGCCAACATTAGAGTCCAGTGATCGAATTAAGGTAAGAAAGTATTAGGTGTATAACTTTAATGTGCGAGCATTATAATAGATGGTGCTTTTTTCACACATGACTTGTGTCTTTAAAAAGTAATGGCTCCTATTCTGCATTTCAATTTGAATCGAAATTTTCTTCGTTTGGAAACTTTGGTATTCTGCATTTCGATTCGACTCTCCGTCACATAAACAACAACCTACAAAAACGTGATTACGATTTCTACCTCTCTAAACTCCCCGCACTTTTACAAGAAGATGTGATTTTTCATGCGGACGGCTGTGCCATTAAGTGGGCAACCCACAACTCGATTATGTACTATTCACAGCAATCGAAGCAAAGTCCTCAAAGCGGAAGCAAGTGCTTCATTCAACATGCACAATTAAATTTTATTGTTCGGTCAGTGGTTAATTATGCTGCTCCAGCTGGCAGATGCTATCCTACATGAGAAAAAGAATATTCTTCCACTCAAGAATCATAATGTCATGTTGAACAAACAATTTCTCCTGGGATGTCATCGGATTAGTCACATAATCTTTATCACTATACACTTCTGAGTCATGTCGGAAAGAACCTTCGTACATAAGAGCAAAACATGCGCAATCAAATGCTAGATTTGTTGGATAGTTCCAGCAGCAGTTTTGAACAATATTCTATTCCGCATGAAAGTCATATAAGCTGGTCACACTTTACCTATCGAAGAAAATTGAATAAAACTGAGGTGGTCCACATGAAACCTACTACATATTAAACTGCTAAGCCAAACGTACTTTGCTTTGTCCAATGGACTTGTTTAAGCTATTACAACAAAGAAACTCCTTTTGCATTGATTCGTCAATCTGAAAACGGAGTACTGTTGGAGTTGAACTGATAATGCAATATTTGGATATGTATTGGAGTGAGATGTACCATCGGATAATCGTATCTGATGGACGAGAAATATCCTGAGTTGTATCTGTTGAGATGTCGGAAGAAGAATGGAGTAATGGTTGAAGTGTCGCTTAAAACGTTGTGAAGTTGTAATACCTTAATATACGTAATACGATTTTCCTCCATGTTTGAGTGTTTTAAAGTTTACTCTAAACATGATCAATTTATCACAGTAGGTCCATTCGTTGTGGCCATTGAAATATAGAACTTTGTGTTCGAACCACCAATTACGTCCCCTAGATGCTGTTGTTAACTCAGTAGTTTGGTTGGGCGACATATTAGGTCCAGGAATGCACTAGATGATGGGAATGTTTGCAAGGAAGAGGCATTCCTTACAGCATTAATATGGTGTTTTCACCTGATGTTGGGGCCGCCCCTTCTATTGGATCTAACAAGTAATTGCCTTCTCCTTTATTTCTCAACGGGGATACTATGGCTCAAGTACTGGGCCGGAAATTCCATATACGTAGATTGTCCCCGGCGTGTAAGAAGCACAATGAGGCGTTGGTGAGTCGCAAAGAAGCTAACCCAGTGGTGGAAAAAGACCACCGTGAAATAGGCCAACTCGGCAGATGTTCACTTAAAGCACTTCGACATTAACTTGTTCATTAGCCTTTGCGCCATTGAATTGATTTGTCTCATGATCAGCTGAAATCGTGAACGTATTCCGGTAGCAATTTCTCAACTTTTCCTCACATGTTTTACAGATCAGATATTGCTCCTTTTAAATACAATTTACTACAATCCATTAAACCAGGCATGGTGTCAACAAACTTTTAAGAAAATGTTGATTAAGATCATTTGCCTCATACCTCCGAGAGACTAAATCTTTGCGTTCAACAGCTTTTCATATCGATCGATGCAAAAATTTCTTACTGTTATATGCTACACCTAAACTTTTAAGAAAAACATGGTTAAGATAATTTGCCTTACCCTCCGAGATCTTTGCGTTCAACAGCTTTTCATATCGATCGATGCAAAATATTCTTACTGTTTTATGCTACACCTAGAGGCAATGTTGATTTGGCGCATGATCAGCTGAAATCGTGTACGTATTCCAGTAGCAATTTCTCAGCATTTCCTCACCTGTTTTACAGATCAGCTCTTGCTGCATTTAAATACAATTTGTTACGATCCATTCAAAAAGGTATTGTGTCAACAAACTTTTAAGAAAAATTGGTTAAGATCATTTGCCTTACCCTCCCAGAGAACAGATCTTTGCATTCAAAAGCTATTTATTCTGATCGATGCAAAATATTCTCTCTGTTTTATGCTACACCTAGAGACAATGTTGATTTGACGCATGATCAGCCTTTCCTCACGTGTTTTACAGATCAGATCTTGTTTCATTTAAATACAATTTGTTAAGATCAATTAAACCATGGTGCAACAAACTTTTAATAAAATTTTGATTAAGATCATTTGCCTCATACCTCCAAGACAGCTACTCATATCGATCGATGCAAAAAGCTCTCACTGTTTTATGAACACCACCTAGAGGCTTGATTCCATCGTACCCTTACAATATGACCAGTTCTTCTATTGTCAGATAGAAGAGAAAAACGACATAGCTAATCCTTTGAATAAACGCGAACGATTTCTCGAATAATCAGCCTTTTTATAAGATAAACATTTGATTCAATCTTAGCCTTACAAAATGAGTTCTGGAGAAAAACGTCCTAGCTATTAATAGCTAAGCCTTTGAATGAACTTACATTACACAAATTCTCAAAAAGTCTGCAAATTTTTATGGATTTATTTTATAAAAAAATTTTAACAAATTACAATTTTCTTTCGTTACAGAAAGTGGAAACCCAAAAACGTAATACCGTAGTTATAATTTACTTCGATTATTTGGATCGTAGAGAAGTATGTCCCACTTTACATGCCTACAAAGTGGTTAAAGTAACAAATCACAAGCCAGTGCCTGTAATAATGTATGACTACTATGACAATGGTAAGAGACAATTGAAACAAATCCAAAATTAATAAAATAGTGTATTTAAACTTACCTCTTTAATTTCAATTCAACAGTACGAAGAGCTAGACAATTCTATAGAGCTCCAAAGTCAAATATATGTGACATTTGCGAGCATGCCAATTGCGGGACATTGTGCGAAAAAGCCGAAAAGCGTGAATCTCGTAAATTAGATACTAATGAATTACTTGAAGAACGCAGTTCAGCCAAATTAAATGCTGTAAATACAATTGTAATGTTATTAGTTGTTGTACTATTTAAAATAATTAATTAATAAGAATGTAATACTATGGCCCAATATATTTTAGTTATAAAAATAAACTTGTACTCACTTGAATAAAAAAAAAAAAACGATACCGCCCCTTAATAAAGCTTTAACAATCAATAATTAACCATATAAATTGTTATTATAAATAATAAATCATAATGTATGCATCTGTATTTAAAAAAAATTGTGTATTAATGAGAAAATTTTGTACAATTTAATGAAATTTTATGTAAAATATGAAAAAAGTGTAAAAAACCTTATAAAATCGATAATTTAATGTAAAAAAAGACTAAAAAATATTTAATATTAACTAATATTAGTTTAAGATACTAAGATACTACTAATTATAAAATGTAAATGTGTGAAAATTATTCAATTTAAAAACAAACGAAAAAAATTTAGTTTGTAAGTGTAAAAAAAAAGAAATGCCACTCTTCTCTAATAAATATAAATTTAACAAGACTAAACTTAAACTAATTTTATTGGTTTTATTTTTTTTTTTGTAATTTATTTGCGCTTTGGTTTTTTACTTTCCATCAGACTCATAATAGTTTTACGCAATTCTTCGGTTTCACTTAATTCCAATTCATAGTTGCGTATTTGTTCATTCTTTTCTTGCAGCTGGGACTCGAGTACTGTTATTACACCATCGGATTTCTTTTTAGCTTCCTTTTGTTCTTCTAGTGCCTTTTGCGTTTTAGCCAAATCACGTTCTTTCTCTTCAATGTGTCGCAGTTTTTCTTTGATATCCACTTCAAAGGCAGCTATAGTCTTTTTCAGTTTATCGATTCGTGAACTCTGTAATTTAAATGTAATAGATACGTTTAGATTGGATAATATTTGTAACCCTATTAGATAACCATAATTAAATTAGAAAACAAATTTCCTGTTAGCGAGTAATTGTTTGTCGTATGTCAAGTCGTTTGTGTTTCTCGACTGAGTAAAGATCCCTGGTATGAAGCTTAGACTCTTTCACTTTTGGCTATAAAAAAGCGAAGGAGACCACATTGACTACCTTGCGTTTTGATAACCTCCATTCGAGAAATTTGAAAATATCGCCAATAAAATCCTCAATAACAAGGAGCGAAGTAGAAACAAGGTTTTCAAGTCTTTAGCCGGCAGCACTTGGAATATGGATAAAGAAACCTTGTTAAATACCTACCAAACGACTGGCCGGTCAGTAAATTACGCAGCGCCAATGTAGACTCCTAGAGTAAGCGACACATAATGGAAAAAATCGTTTGAAAAATACCTCCCTGACGAGTCGAAGATGCTTCCAGTCATGGAACATAACGCGATGCTGTCAAAGCAGTGACTGCGATGTCTTTAGAGGAGCCACGCGAACCACCATCTAAAGGAGTTAGAACCCCGCGAGGCATGTCAGAAAAGATCTTCGTTTGTATGAGAGCGACAAGAACACAACATAGATGATGAAAGCTCATACAAGACAGCTTTAAATACTAGCCACCAATATACAATACGGTGGGTCGTCCCTCAGCCGCTGCAAACGAGGAACGAAACCTACCATGCCGTACTTGAGTGGTATTGGCACAACATACATCGGGAAGGTGTACCCATTTAAGCTCATACTGGTCGATAATAAACGACACCATTCAAAATCACTATCCCACAATGTTCAACACCTAAATTGTCTGGTGGTAGGCTCTTCGCATAACCGCGTATTACATGATAATGAGTTGTTTAAATTTCAGTTATTTGTTTTTAATTCGGACTACCTGTCTCTTTAGATAGGCGTAATGAGCTCTTTAATATCCGCCTAATATAGGAGTCGATGACTCGACTAGGAATGCCTTTCACAGCTTTGGGAATACAAACGATATCTATGTAGTTAAGATGCAGACCTGAAAAGTTCCATCACCTGTAAATGTTAATGATTCTAAAACAACTAAGGAATTCGGTGGTGATATCTTTATTAAAAAATTTGGATCGAAAATCACTTTCTGACTCATTGACGAATGCACAATCCTACAAGCTAACATTTAAGCGATAAAATGGGCATCAAATTGGCTATGGTACTATCAGATAACCTTATATAGATCCTTATAAAACATACTATATATTAGGGCCTAGCTGATTACATTTGATTGCCCTGTAATCAGTTATTACTGGTCATTCCAAGTTCGAAAACCTTACAATGACTTTTGTAGGAGCTGTCAAAATGAAGAAGAGGAGAAAACATTTACTCATTATCTTCTTTCTTTCCAGACGTTACAAAGGAACCCAATATGACCCAAATAAAGCTGTCTGTAGAACCTAAAACCTTACTTAAATGTTCAATACAAATACAAACCTTTCTTAGATAGATGAAAAAATCTCGCAACGATCCTGAATAATGCGCTTTCAAATCCGAATCTTCTTGTTTTTTTACATAGGAACCCAATAGGACACAAGTAAAGTTTTACTCATGACAGTATGCAGTCTGCATAACCCATAGATTTTAACCTTAGATTTTCAACACACACGCACCACTTTGATAATAGAAAAGGGTCCTTAATATGAATAAAAATATGGACCTTATGTCTTTGTAAAATCTTGCGAAATCCGAATCAACTTCCAATGTTTTCGCAGTGAAAAGTCGACCGATTGTTGCAAATGTTGAGAAAACTTTTAATTGTGGTTCTTGAATATATTACGAACACTTTTTATTCTGTATAAAAATCTTCTTAGCTTGTATGAAACCGTAAAGTATTAGGATAATGTCAAATATGATATTTAATAATCCGTTCCAAACGGCACTATATGTTTGTAGGAAGGCCATAGGGACATGCTGGGGCATAAATCCAAGAAATGTTCACTAGCTCTCTGATGCAGTTATTAAATCTATTATATTATATGGGATTTTTGTCTGGTGGCAGGCGCTTGAAAAGTCTTCACTCTGACAACAACTGGAAAAAGTTATGAGAACTACTGAGCTTCTTATAACTGGCGCTCTTAGAACGACTTCTTTAAAGGCGTTGTTCAATATGCTTAACTAGCTCTCGGTTCACCTTCTAGCCAGGCTATGACAACTGCAGCCAGATTGAGTGCAACTGACAAATGGAAACAGTACTCCAAAGGCCATGCTAGGATCCGAGATCTCTTACCAAATAATCAATATAATATTGATTATTGCATTCCGGTGCCGTTACTAGGGAGAAAGTTTTGATATCATATCTCTTCGGAGTTTCAGAAATCTCTCCTTGGGAAAAGAGATACGGGATTTCGTATGGCAATAGTATTGCTGAATCCCTGGCCTTGTGCAGGCATAATTCTTAGCAGACTGGAAATATATCAGTTTTACGGTATTCCACTACTTGGAATAAAGAAGCAGATCACTGAATACTGCCTCTGCATTGCTCGCGACAAATGGTCACGTGAGCACATGTGCTCAACATCTAGAGCGTTGTGACCGCAAATGGATCCACACAGTTCTAAATATCTTCTTGGTCTTCAAAGACCGCAGCTAAGTAGGCTGAGATCGGTTATCACTGGCCACTGTAATATTGCTAACCATGCTAGACGCATTGGTTTAACGTTCAACGATTACTGCATAAGTTGTCAAAACGAGAATAAATAAGAGTCTATTACTCATCTTCTCTTTGATTGTCCTGCTTTGGCAGAGGCCAGATTCCAAACGCTTAGATCGACATACTTTGGTGATCTGTCCGATTTGTCTTATATTCAATTAGAACTCTTCATGGAATTCATTAATCTGACAAAATGGTTGTGAATCCAATATTCACACTGTTTCATCCATGGTAACTAACTGGCCTGGTGTTTCTCTTTCTCAAAATCTTACTCCTATTCTCACCTTCTCTTTGCCAACTCTTCCCTATCTCTCTCTTTCATTTCTTACAGGTATTATTATAAAGGGATCAACATGGACCAAGTAAACTTGGAAAATGTAGACAATGTCGGGGTACATCATACCTCAACATAAAGATTTCATTTGTAGAAGCAGTAGAAACGATTAGTTACTTTTGAGATAAAGAATTGGCCATATAAGGTCTCATCCCTCCCATGCCCACAAATACAACACTTTAAATTAAGTAAAAATATTTTATTAAAAAGCTATCAATATAAAAAAAGTTGCAAAAAATTCAAAATTAAAAAAAAAACATTCAGAAATTTCCACTCAACAAATGATCGTCGTAAATATTTGCATATCTTATGCCTGAAGCGGGTTTACGAAATTCCAATACTGTGGAAGGTGGTGCGTTAGAGGTAGTTTTCAAAGTTTGCTTTAAGCGACGCTGATATAGAATATATAATAAGCCCATTAACAATAGAACTAAGACAAATATAAGCGGAATTATATAAGTTAAAGGTGAGGCCTTTTGTACAAAATCCCTATTAGTGATAGTGGGATTAATTTGCATGTCATTATTAGTTTCAGGCCTAGAACTCGTAGACCATGTTGTAAATGCTGTGGCAGAGGTGGTGGCGGCAACTGCACGTGTAGAAATGGTGGTGGTGGTAAAAGTATTAGTAAAGCGGGTAGTTAATGAATTAAAAGTGGGCAACGAGGTGTAAGCAGTGGGTAGAATTTCATTATTTATTATGGGTCTCAAAGTAGTGGGTAAATTTACGAGAGCCGTTTTAAGAAAACCCGTTTGTGAACAAGAACACCGTAAGAATTTACCCATTACCAAAGATTTACAGGGCTCTGGAGACCAAGGTGCTGTATACGAAGTTTTCATTAGACATTTGTTGACATGTTGCTCTAAAGGATAAATATCTAATTGCACATTAGTGGGTGTTTTATTAATATTCTCTAGTTTAATTTCTTCTAGATCTTTATTACTTACAATTTCATATATATTATACTCTATCAAAGAGATATCATCCTGTAAATTCTCTTTAAAATTGTAAGATTTGATAATTAAACAATATTTTGCTTGAGGTTTTATAAATTTCATATTAATATTTTTAAATTGTAGTATAAGTTTGTCGAAAACATTTTCGTTTATTTGAGTGGTATGCTGCTGAAGAAAAGCTCCTTGTAATTTCCTTAAAGTCAAGGAAACCAGAGAAGATTTAAGCGACTCTTGATTAACATCTTCATTTAAACACATCTTTTTAGCTAAATTTGTTATTTTACCAATGAAATTTTGCAAAGCTTGTGAAGAATAATCTTCCGACTTTAGCAAATCTTCTAATAAAGTCAATTGAGTTTTGGTATATAATTCCTGGGAATGATTAACGATTCTTCTCTTTCTGCTGGAGCGTTTAAAACGTGCTTGCTTTTGTAAATCCATTTTAGAGTCGTTATATTCCATGAGATTTTCCAGTATTTCTAAAAGTTTTTCCAGCATAGTTTTATTAATTAAATGAGTATAATCTAGAATTTCTTTACATTTTACTACAAATATTAATTTTGCATCGGAATTTATGTAGAATTTATCTTCTGCCTGCTCTAGAAGTTTATCAATTTGTTTTCGTATAGTCACTTTAACAAATTCCTGCCATTTTTCATACAATGGAGATTGAGCATTTTTTAAAGTTATCGTAGCCATTATGAGATAATTACAAGCCTCTTGCAAATCGGTTCTCATAAAAAGACCATTAACTTTGTTTTCATATGCTTTATAATCAAGATCATTGAATTCTTCATAATTTATAGACAATTTAGTATCATTTTTAATTGTACTACAAGCCTGACGAATATCACAAATTTCTACTGTTATTTGAAGAGGCGTGAGAGTATAGGGTAAAATGGTTTCCCAGGTTTTATATTGAAAGTATTTACCAAATGATAGCTCAAAGTTATCCATAGTAATCTTAAGTTCATAGCTAACAGGAGAATCCAAAAGTAGATCTTTTGCTTCTTGAGAATTTACATTAAAAATCGTTTTCAAAGCCACACCTTGTAGTGGATCTAGAGAGACTACTAAGGCTTGTGGCGGCGCATTCGTGTGTATGTCTATAATGAAATAGCTTGTGACCACTTTAACCCAAGGTTCACCTTCCAAATCACTTTGCTGGTTGTTTTCATTAAACAATTTGGGACAAGTAACATCCAAACGAAATTTATACATAGAATCTCCTTCAAAACCCGGCCACATTATATCAGTTTTTATATGTTTTGTGGGTATATTCAAAGTAATTTCCCGATTCACAGTAGAATTTGTAAAGTCTATAATTTCCTCTAGATAATATTTCTCCAAATTGGATATTTTTGTATAACCATAATGCTCCTTATCAAGTACACCGCTGGGTATAAGTTTGAAACCTTCTTCTTGGGCACTTAGCCAACTTGCCTCACAATTGGCCACCATATTTATGACCATAACAGAAAACTTAAACTCTTCATAGGAGGAAGGATTTAAATTGGGTATCTCCTGGAAATCATAGCTAATAAATACCGAGGATATTACCTCTATATCGGCTTTTACTTTAGTAACTATATCATTGATTTTAATGTGAGCAAATACTTGATAGATTCCTGACTTTTCGAATAGCACTTTAAAATAGTTCTCATTATCTTCTCTAGTCTGTAGGGCATCATTTGTTGCGGCATTCTCTAGCAACCACTTAATTTCCATTTCTTGTACACGATCATAATTGCGTAGAAATAAACGAAAAGTTAAATGTGTTCCCTCACCAATTCTGGCTGCACAGGGTATAATCATGGCCTGAAAACCTTTGTTCAATACCTCCACCCAGATAACATCTTTGGCTAAAAGTCTATTGCTACCATTCTCCTTGACTTTTGCTTCTATAGAAGTTTTTCTCTCAGCACTTAAGGCATTTGGTGGTATCAACAAAACACTTGATATAGTATTTTCTATCCTTTGATATCTCTCCTCTAAATCGGTTACTTTCCACTCTATATAGTAATCATTTTTTGGCTTACAAAACGTCACTTTAGCCATAACACTATACTCTATGCTGGCCACTATTTCTTCGGAGCCTATGAGTAGAAAATTAATACCCTCCGGCACATTGCTATTCTGTAAAACTCCCTCAGCATAATCTATGGTAAAGACCTGTTCCCGACTAGTTTCTCCTGCATCTGTTATACCCACTACATGGAATATATAACTTACTCCTGGCACTACTTGTGTTTTCTTTATCAAAGCCATATTATTTTTCATAATATGTAATCTTTCTTTGCTATTAAGGTGCTGTTCCAATGCTCTTACTGCTTTCCATACCAGTAACGTTTCACGTTGTGTTAAAGGTTCTGGTCCAATAATTTTAAAGAAAATTTTAAATTTATAAGACAATTTAATGCCGTCTTTAGGTTGAAATGTAATTGTCACACCATCCGGTTGTTTGGTGGCACTTTCGCTGTCATTGTGTTTACAAAGATTTTGTGGCGCCACAATGCGAAAAGATGGTACTTCTTCTTCTGTTGCAATCTTTGTAATTTTTAATAAAATAATTAAAATTTTAATATATTCAAATAAATGCTTCATTCTGCGTTACGTTGAATTGAATGGTTGTTATGTTAATGCAAAAGTTTTAAGAATCGTTGAGATATTGTTTGTGTTTTTGTTGTTACCATGGTTACACAAATGCCGGTTGCAATTAGCGTGACATTCGGGGGCCCATTAGTGTGACATTCATTTTTTTGTATGACATTAAGCAAATGTTGTTGACAACATTTTAATGGAATATTAATGTTGTGATTATCATTATCATTAATGATGTGATTATAATTTTTAACATTTTTTAGGGATTTTAATTTAATTTGTTTAAGTTTTCGGAATGCAACATAAGTATTACTGATTCTAGAAGGCTTTGCGAATAAACAAAACTTTATGAGAACCAATATCATGGGCTTGCAGAAACAGAATATAACTTATATGTTTCAAATTTGAATGAAATCCTGAAATCGATTTCACTCCATGTTTCCATGTTAACATATCTATCACAACCGAAACCTTCAACAAAACATTATCCGTTCCCACGACAATTGGATCTTCGCTCCGTAACGACCCGAGTCATCCTCGGCCAAAGATTGTCAACCCAGCGACAGCTGTATCAACCGAAAGTTTTTTCCCCCAGGAAAGAACTATCGGCCACAGTCGAGCTGTCACAACAACAACAAAACATTTCAAAACTTTGACCCTTTCCCATGTCATTTGGATCTTCGTTCTGAAAAGACCCAGCGACAACGCTTTCAAAAGCCACAGTCGGCCTTTTAAAGGAACAACCTGCACGAAAGATAAAATGACAATCTCTGCGTTATCGTTGATATTTATCCAACTAAGAACTTCACAAAAATGTTTTTCCACAACTCTTGCCACCAGACCGACGCATATTTTGCGATGTAGAAACAAAGATATAAACAAATCTCGTAATGCTATCCTAAGAAAAGGATGCATACAAATTTGCACTAAATACTGTTTAAACGAAAAAGTTTTCTCACAGCCCAGAAACACATCATGGTACTAAGAAGACACTTCATTAAGTTGAATCATCCAAACTTTAACATAGAAAAGTGTCTCTCGAGACACGTTAGCATCCTTGCAGCGTAACACATTAGTTGTACACCTCTTCCCAGAAAAGATTTATGTTGTAACAGGGTGCGAAAGAACTCTCTAGGAAATGTATTTTGTTCCATTAGAATAACATAAGCCAACAAATGATCAACAGATGATTCAAATGAGGGTGCCTCTGTAGATTTGGTGTAACTTCATTAAGTTAGTGTTCTAGTCTGTTAGATCGGATGTCGTCGATTCGATTCTAACCAGAGGAGCGCAGTAGTCTGATTCATTTCTTCGGATTTGATGTCTTAGGAAATGTATTTTGTTCCATTAGAATAACGTAAGCCAACAAATGATCAACAGACGTTTCAAATGAGGGTGCCTCCATAGATTTGTGTAACTTTATTGGGTTAGTCTAGTCTGTTAGATCGGATGTCGTCGATTCGATTCCCCCTAGAGGCACTGATAAAGGAGCGCAGTAGTCTAGTTCATTTCATCGGATTTGATGTAACATACTATACATCCTCCTTTCAAACTTATTAACTAGAGGCCAAAAGAATATTGCAGCAATTTAACCGAAAATGGGCATCTAATTAAGATTTATAAACAAAGGAGCAATGCGCTTAATAATATCTCTTATGTGGTAAATAACGCTTTTTCAAATTTAGGACACGATGATGAAGAAATTGTGAGACCAGATTCGAATTATACTGTGTAATTCTGTTCTAGGTATATTAACAATTCTCCTATTCACAATCGGTGTTGTACGGTTGTATCGTAGTATGTCGTATTTTTTATTATTGATTTGTTTTTGCTTTAAAAAAATTTATTTGAAACATTTTTATGACATACAACGCTACAACTATATGTTGATTGTGAATTGGACAAATGTATATTGAAGAGCTGTAACTGAATCATTAATTTTTGAATTATTTTGTGAATTGAATTATCAAATTTTGCATTAATTCTTTTTATATAAAAAACGAATTGAATTAAATTTTAGTCAATTCAAATTAATTTCGTAAAAATTAATTGCAATCCATTTCCTCAAAGCTTTGATTAACAATTGTTGTTTGTGACTAATATTCAATATTTTGTTTAAAATTTCTTACGAGTGATCAAAAAGTCAATATCATTTTGTTTAACGATGTCTTAATCAAGTGATTTCTCAAATGATTAAAAGTCCTACATATTCTGTTTCACAAAAAACGCGAAAACGATTGTTTAGTGATACAAATGAAGTCGAGCTCTCGCTCGATTCTCTTTCTTGGAGGAATTTCCATTTTTTTATTCCTCCTAGATCTGCTTTTGAAATTGATTGATTGCACATCATTCTTTTTTGATGTCAATTCCTTGTTCTAATTCATTGGAATTAATTCAAACTAAATACAATACAAATGAATTGGAAATTGCAATTCGTTTTTACCAAATTCATTTGAATTGGAAACGAATTGTAACTCTTTTGACAAATCCATTTGAATTCGAAATGAATTGCAATTCATTTTTACCAAATTCATTTGAATTGATTTTCATTCAATTCTCATTTTTGTTGTTGTTGTTGTTGTTGCTGGGACGGAATAATTCGGGTCATTCCGGTTGTCGGGGAATGAATGAGGTCGCCCACCGCCCATAGCAGACACGGCAGAAAACATGCCGCGGAAAACAATAGTAGTTCTGGCACAACTAAAACGTTCCACGAAAACGTTCCCAAGACAATTGGATCTTCGCTCCGGAACGACCCGAGTCATACTCGCCAAAGATTATCAACCCAGCGACAGCTGTATCAACCGAAAGTTTTTTTCCCCAGAAAAGAACTATCGGCCACAGTCGAGCTGCTACAACAACAACAACAACTACTGGTCACGTATAGACCGTGCCGTCCCCAACGAATGTCCTGCATGTGGTCAGGGTCCTCATTATACCCACCACATATTCAACTACTCAGCCAACCCTACTTCACCCTGTCCAATGGATTTATGGACGCATCCAGTTGAAGTAGCCCAATTTTTAAGCGTGGACATTGATTTAGAACCCCACAACTAGATTACTGTATAGTTTTAGATTTTACAACAACAATTAAGTCAATTCGAAAACGAACTAAAATCAGAAATGAATGATTCATTTACAGCTCTGGTATATTAATAACGTCAATAAACTTGCATAATTAAAGCTTCCATGCTTTACAAAGCCACTAGTAAGTCTTAGATTACTTAAATCCAAATCCATTTTAAAAATCTACTTACATTTTCCTTAGCAGCCGTATGAAGTTTCTCTAGTTCCTCTGTTTTAGCATGCAGTTCTTCTTTGAGATCATTATAGTCTTTTTGTAAAACTTAAAAGAGATAAACAATAAAAATTAAAATTAAATCATAAAATTATTTTAATTGTAACCTAAAAAAAAAACATACCAATCATTTCTGATACCTTAACCGCCAAACGTTTCTCATTAATTTTCAAAGTTTCTGATTGTTCAGAAAGTTTTTTCATTAAATCAGTCATATTACGTTTTAGATTATCTTTTTGATGTTTTAAATCTTTACACTGAGTCTGCAAAGATTCCTGATTTATATGCAGTTCAAAGTTCATGGTGTGATATTTATCTAATTCGGCATTTTGTAAATTGATGCGTTGTGTTAGATGTGTTATCTGCAAACGAAAAATTAAGATAAATATTTTAAGTAGAAAATGTAAATTAATATACTAAACCTCTTTACTAGCTTCTTCGAGTCTCTTTTGCATCGAACTTTCAGCTGAACTAAATTTTTCTAGTTTATAATTAAAAAGTTCTATAATTTGTGAAGTCGCCACATTATGCAGCTGATTATTGTTTTGAGCTTGAGTTATGACATCAATGAGAGCCTGTAAACGTTCTTCCAGTTCTTTACTAACAAATGTTTTATGACTTTTGAGAATGGCATTTAAATTACGCCATTGATCTCCGGTAGGAACTGCAGGAATCAATTGATTTGTTGAGGCATTTAATTTGGAAATAAGCTAAAATTGAAATTTATAAATTGCAGATATTTCAATGAATTTTTGTTAACCCTAAACTTACTTTCGCCACTTCTGTTTGTGGAAAATGTTCAAATTGTGATATTTGAAATACAGCCGAACATAATTTCTCACTGCCACTTATCATGGCTCTGGCTAGAGCCTGTTGTATTTGTGACAACTGCAATAGGGTGCAACATTTTTCAAAATAGGCCTTTTTAGCAATTTCCGTAAAGTTGATTAGTAGCAATAAACAAAATATGAATTTTTCTATTTCTTCCATATTCAAACAATTATCGGGCATTTCGGACTTTATATTCAGCAAAGGTAATAAAATTTTATCAAAATAAGATTCAGTTATTTTGGATAAAATTAATTTTTCCGTTTTAGTTTGATGCAACAGTGATACTAGAAGTTGTAACACCGCTGCTGTATGTAGAGCTGAAGTATCTGATTTCTCTGTGGCCGTTATAAGTTGTATTATTATGGAGGGATCTCTAGCAATACGTGGTGCTATGGTTTCTTTTTTAGCTGCAAATAAACGTAGTTTTTTACTTAAATGTTTCATTATATAGTTGTTTTGAAATATTACCTAGTCTTACTAAACTATCTAATAGATTAACCGCTTCCACACCACAAATATCAGATTCCAACCAATTACTTAAAAGTTCAAATATTCGTGGTATATTTGAGTCTAAACTTATGGCCACATTTTCATTACCATCCGTATCCGGTTGAGCTGATAGTTCCATTATGTATTCAATTAATTGAAAAAGTAGACCCATGCAAATTTGTTGTTGTTTACGAGATTCCTCATTAGAATCGTCCATAGAGTTGCGGGCCTCAATATGCTTTAGATATTCAAAAATAATGGCAAAAAAGTTAAGTTAAATGTAAAGAATTGAGTAAATGTTAAGAATTAGAGTTAATGTTAAAAAAATTAAAAGTTCGATGTTATGTTCAGAAAAATATGGTTCTAAATTCATCTCTAAATCAATTCTATTAACTTGAAATTATTTTTTTTATTTTAAATTTACTTACATCCAACAACTTTTCAATGTCTTCACAATAGTGCTCATAACACAACATAGCCTGATGAAGTCCACTGTGGGCCCGTGAATCTCTTAAAAACTCTACAATATGTCTCAAATGCGGAATATTCCAATGTTTAATACAATCATCGACAGCTGCAAAACTAGAGCGTAAAAACAAATGTAATTCTTTCTGATCAGGAGAATGTATATCTTCGGATAGTATAATTAACATTTTATTCGCCAACATGCCATAGTTTTGTATACGGCGACTAAAACTGGATATGTTAACGGACCGCAAAAATAGAAATAAAACCACAAAATTCTTATAACAAAGATTTATCAATATCGATAAAGATAGCTGAGCATGCATTTCTTCTCCCTCCTCGACAGATTGATAGACAATTTGCACTAACTGTTCCAACAGTACTACTATATAAGGTTCTTCCCAGGTGATCTTTATGCCAAAAGTTAATTCCTGCAAGAGGGTGAGTAAACGTTGACGTTTATCTCCAGCTTGTGTACGCTTTAGAATAAATGTTAACAAAGGTATATAACGATATTCATCCACTATAGCTTTGCGAGCCTCTAAATTTTTGCAGCAATGTTGCAAAATTCCCACACAAGTCCATAGAGCATCAGCATCAATGGACAACGTGCCCATGACGGCATGTAAGTCAATGAAAAACTTGGAAATTTCCAAATTACCAGGAGCAAAATGATGTGGATGTATGGCAGAGCTTAGCAGAGAGGCAGTACGATTAAGTAGCACTAAAGACTCCTCCGACTTGTTATTGCGATAATGACTCGCCTGGGCACTGAAATCGCGTACATAACTAAAGGCATTGGAGGTATCATTGTTATTACTACTATTATTTTTACGCGATACCATATTTTTGCTTTTTCTCGCTTTGAAACTTTAATAAAATTATTATTTAACACAAAATATGCAGAGAAATAAAAAGCAACAAAGAAAAATGTATTTTTGCGGCACAATCAAATTAAACTTTTGAAATATTTGCAAACTGAGCAACTGTCAGACAGAGCCCTGCGTCGGCAAATATTAGCGGCGCCAAGCACTAAAATAATCGACTTCGACTTAAATTAGACAGTAAGCCGTCTAAATATTCGGCTAGCGTAATTTTTAAATTTTCATCAATTCACAATGGTTTAAAAACTTTTACTTTTGGAAATTATTCGGTATCTCTGTAACTATAAGATATATCGCAATGCAATTTCGACTTTTTCCACATTTTAAACATTTTCGACAATTTTTGACTTTTTTCTACTATTTTCGACTTTTTTCAATGACAGTAGTCGCGTTATCGACTTTTTTGGAATAAAATAGTCGACTTCGACTTTTTTCGACAAAAAGTCGATTTATAGAACCCTACCCCAGATTATCATTTTAAGGGGCTACTTACTAGGGTTCTATAAATCGACTTTCGAATAATCGAACAATCGACTTTTTGTCGAAAAAAGTCGAAGTCGACTATTTTGTTCCAAAAAAGTCGATAACTCGACTATCGTCTGTGAAACAAGTCGTAAAGTCGACTTTGTTAATAAAAGTCGAAAAAAGTCGAAAAGTCGGAAAAAGTTGAAAAAAGTCAACAAAAGTCGAAAAAAGCGAAAAAAAAGTCGAAAAAAGTTGAAAAGTCGAAAATTCGAAAAAAGTCGAAAAGTCGGAAAAGGTCAAAAAGAGTCCAAAAAAAGTCGAAAAAAGTAAAAAAAAAGTCGAAAAGACGAAAACAGTCGAAAAGTCGACTATTTATAAAATAAATATAGTCGAAAAATCGACTTTTCATATAATGCAAAAAGTAGACTTTTAACTAAATGTAAAAAGTCGACTTTTAACTTAATGCAAAAAGTCGAAAAGTCGACTTTTAACTAAATACAAAAATGTAAAGAGTCGACTTTTAACTAAATGCAAAATGTCGAAAAGTCGACTTTTCGTTTCAACTATAGAACTCTAGTACTTACTGGACCCTATTTTAACGTCGTCCTGCCGACGCTTTAACAATGATGATTTAAAGTAAAAGCAGCGACTCGCTGTTAGCCGCCATCATTTCTATGATGAAGTATGTTTAGTGTACGAATACAGGGTTTTTATGAACACTAAAACAGCGCCATCTATTTGTCAAATTGTATTTCACCGCAAAAGGCTTTTAAAATTTAAATTATTTAAAAAATACTTTGTATTACTAAATTGCATTCAAATATTCATTTTCTTTCGAAAAATGAACTTAAAAGGCTGCCAGATAAGGTCTCACAATACCTTTTCAGCAATATTGTACTGAATTGCCGGTTTGGAGATTTGTGTGTCTTCCAGGCAAGATTCATCGATTTATTTCGTGATAGTTCTCCTAAAACTTTTAGTAGATATATCCATCATCCCATCTGAGAGGTATTGACATTGTTGCAAAGAAGAACAAAATTTTCATAACACAGGTTTTATTAAAAATCCCTTATGTGGGGTCTCAATAGATTTACCCATTATGTACGCGTATTGAAAACCTTAGAGGAGTTATTTGTCAATCAAAATCCTAATGTGTTTATCGACTATTCTTTCCAAAGTTTTAAGTAGTATTAACCATGATTTAAAAATATATTTTTAACATTGTATTAACATTGATTCAAATTTAATTATTTCACATGGACTCTTGAGAGCCTGAAAAAACGCTGAAAATTTCAATGTTGCTTTTTTCTTTTAAGGTTGAATAAGATGATTTCATATTTGTATCTACAAGATTATTCACTTAAGAGTGTGATTATCTCGTATTCGTTGTATATCTCTCTCGATTTTGTTCTAATGTATTTAGGTTTTAAAATAATTCTTTTATCATCAATTTAATACATTAACAAAATGTCATTAACACTTTAACGACCTTAATAAGTAATTGTGAACTTCTCTTCGTATAGAAATAGAAATTTGTCATAAGGCGCGTATGGCACCTTTTAAGTTTGTTGCAAAAACGATTTAGTTATTTATTCATTTTATTTTTTTATTTATTTTTTTTTTTGTTTAGTTCCTGATACTTAAATTGACGAGATGCTTAATCATTTAAATTAGCAACAATAAAAAAGTAACAAATAAGATATTATAGTTCGGTTGTAACGACATTATGATACCCTATATCATTGATGTTCGAAAGTCTAGTTTTGAACTAAATGTGAGAGCATTACGCATAGATTTTCAAAGAATGTGGTAGAGTAATTAATGTTCATGTAAAGGTTTCTTTTATAAACCTTTATCTATCTATCTATCTATCTATCTATCTATCTATCTATCTATCTATCTATCTATCTATCTATCTATCTATCTATCTATCTATCTATCTATCTATCTATCTATCTATCTATCTATCTATCTATCTATCTATCTATCTATCTATCTATCTATCTATCTATCTATCTATCTATCTATCTATCTATCTATCTATCTATCTATCTATCTATCTATCTATCTATCTATCTATCTATCTATCTATCTATCTATCTATCTATCTATCTATCTATCTATCTATCTATCTATCTATCTATCTATCTATCTATCTATCTATCTATCTATCTATCTATCTATCTGTCTATCTATCTATCTATCTATCTATCTATCTATCTATCTATCTATCTATCTATCTATCTATCTATCTATCTATCTATCTATCTATCTATCTATCTATCTATCTATCTATCTATCTATCTATCTATCTATCTATCTATCTATCTATCTATCTATCTATCTATCTATCTATCTATAATAAAAGAATAACAGTATAAACATATATCAAAGCAAACGAATTAGATCTTGCCAAATATAGATGTGTAGGGTAAAAAACACTTATCAACGTTTAAGTGAAAAACTAAAAGAAAAAATTCACACAAATTTAGACAAAATTTTACTAAAGAATAAGAAAATAGCATCAACATCTGTCAGTAGTGTTTGTACTTAAACAACGTATGTAATTTGCAGAATGACGGAAATGGGGGCGCAGAAAGAAAAACATTTTAAAATGTAAAAAAAAGTTCATCAAATCCAAAACACAAATTCAATTTAGTTGACATCGAGTTTTTGAACGGTTACAATGTGGAAAATCTCCCAAAGAAGGAAAAAATGTGAATAGAAAGAAATCGTTTCGCATATATAATTAAAGGAATACTAAATAGATTAAAATAAATCCATAAAAGTGAAAACTTTAAAGTGTTACTAAATATAGAATCAATACATAAATATAACGTTTAAAAATAAATTTTCAACAATTGTGTTGCACTAAATATAAATTTATTTATGTTTAAATCTTAAGTGCTGCTAATTGTTTTTTTACTTTTTTATTTAATTTTCTTACAACATTGTAAATATTTTCACTTTGGCGTGAGAAGTGATTTTTATTTGAAAATAATGTCTAGTGGTAAATATGCGCAGCAAAGTGATGCTGAAAATTGTAGTAGTAGAATTAACACAAAACCAACTGTTACTGCTGCTGCTGCTCTTGCAGCTGACAAATACACTCCCGATGACAATCGAGGTCGTTGGGCTTCAAAGACCGAATTTATATTATCGTGTTTAGGATATGCTGTTGGTTTGGGAAATGTTTGGCGTTTTCCATATCTGTGCTATCGTAGTGGGGGAGGTAAGTTATAAGTCTAACTATTACTTTTAAAATATATTAATGGATGTGTTTTGAAACATTGATAGATCACAAAATAAAATAATTTAAATTTAAACGTACTATTTTAATAGAGATTTGAACCAAAGGTTTAGTGATTGTAAAAGTAGCTCTTATTTAATGTTTTAGATTCTAAGACAATCTAGAAATATCCGCGTGTCCGTCTGTCTGTTGAAAACACAATTGGGCATAAACTAGAGCTAGATGGATGAAATTTTCATAAAGGTTCGGTACATAATATAACCTTATCCTTCTATCCCCCGGGGGCATGTTACCTTGGTGAAATTTCCACCTTGGTGATAATGAGAATGGAACTGATGCGATGGAATAGTGAACGATTGAGAAAGTCTCTATATATTGGAGATAAATACCGATTTTTCGCTTCGGGGAAGTTCTTCGGTACTGTTGCCATCTTAACAGGATATATTGATACATGTTAGGCGACTACTTGTCGTGGCAATTATTGACTTTGGAATTCCTATTTCCTTTATCACATTATCGGTTCATAAAAGAGGGATCCTGATCCATTTTGTTGGGTATTGCGGACTACCAAATATGTCTCTAGGTGCTGTTGCCAAAAAACTATCTCAGTAGTGTGGTTGCGCGGGTTTAAAAAGATTAAAGAATGCACTGGAACGAGTCTTTCACGGCATCATAAGGGTGGTCATCCTGCGGTATAACCGGAGGATCGATTTCACCTGATGTTAGGACTCGACACCCAATTCTATTGACTATAGACCAGTTATTGCTTTTGTCGGGGTCTGCATTGGGCTTGAGCAATTGCAGCCTGTCATTCCGCTACGAGGCTACTTTGGCAAGAGATTAGATAGCTCGAGTACATCAGCAAAGGGCCGGCCCAATCCATGTACACAAATTGCCATCTGAGTTCTTCATTGAAGGATTCAGGGGCGATGGTATACCGTTGTTAAGTCTACCCAGTGGATGAAAAAGAGTATGAATAAAATTAATTAGGTGGAGGGCAGAGGAGGCTCAAAATACGGCTTTCGGTTGGGCTAAACCAAGGGGACAGAATGTTACCAAACTAAAATCGAAAACGGTGTTTTTATAAGAAAACCAAAGTTCCTTCCTGAAATTAAACCTTCGATCTGGGACAAGGCGATATTAGTGAACGACAGAGTTAAATACCCAGAAAAAAGTGAACAAAATGTCATTATAGGGAGTTCTGCCTTAATGTTTCTTGGGGATAAGTGGTATCATGAGCACTACGTAAACCTAAGCTTTAAAAACATTGGTAGATATTTCTCCAATCGAAACACATGTAAGATATGAGACGACATTATCAGCTCTTATCTTTGTGTGAATTGACGCAGACCGTTTACAGTATACGTCATCAACCTGACATATTGGACTAGACACTAGACGTATTGCGTCACGGAATGTTGTACCAGTTTAACTTTACAATGATCATGTTGAGGTTACACATCAATGTCC
>NC_060950.1:24864009-24874009 GCF_022045245.1 Lucilia cuprina | reverse complement strand
CCATTATTGTGGGCTGGTGCAGTTGTGCCATTTCAATTCTTTGCATTCCTTTGTATATGTTAAAGAAAATCTTACTGCCCAAAGGCTCCCTAAAAGAGAACTTTTTACGTTCGTTACAGGCTAAATATTGGCTACCAGCTCAAGATGATTATCGTTTGGCCTATAATGAATTTAAAAATTCACAAAAAATTATGAAAGAATTAAATATGAATAATTTTGAAACTTTAGAATTGTTAAAGAAAGTTAAGAAGTGATTAGTTAAAGTTCAAAAGATTTAATTATTAGTACAAACGTGTATGTGTGTGATCATACGAAAAATAAAATTCCAAAAATTTTAAGAAAATTTTACTACAATATTTAGATGTTTTTTTATAATTTATAAGTATTGCTGATTAAAAATGTCTGATGACAAAAAGTTGGTTGAGGATCTGGCAATAATTTCAAAAATTAAATTCAACATAATTGCTTTATTATAAAAAAAAAACAAATAACATTTAAATATACTCATAACTGGTGTAGGGTATCTTATAGGATCAGACATGCCAGACTATACTTTCTTAAATATTTTACAGATAATTGTTAAATATCTTCGGTAACCTCATTTAACTGATGTGTTACATCCAAATTGCCCATTGTCTCCTCATAACGTTGTCGTTCTTCAGCATCGACCGGATACCAGTCATTTGGTCTACAACAATGTTGAAAACGTGTCTTTATTGTACCAACACTCTGATACATGGAACGTATGGCATATACAGGTATATAAATCCAAGGTAAAGCAACAAAAGTAATGCAAATTATTTGGATGCCAGGAACAGCAATAATGTGTTCATAACCTGCTACTAAGAAAGCGGTTAACTGGAAACATATCAGACTTGATTATTAAGAATTGAAAATATAGTCCCATTTTTATTGATAATTTACCAAAGAAAAGAGCATAAACAGTGGAGACACAAATCTCAAAACATTTATTTGCCAAGTAGAGAAACGTTGATTTATCATAAATTCTATATCACGCTGAAATCTAATACGGCCATATATCCATAGAACAATTAGTATTAATAATAAGTTAAGAGCATTTTGGGTAATATTGGAATCTACGGAAATGGCGTTGAAATGCGTAACTCCATGCTAAGAAAGAGAACAGTTATAATGCAAGACAAACGAATAACAACGTAATTTCTTTGTAAGCAGTGAAACTTACATTCGAAGTAAAATACAGTGAACCAAGAGCTATGGTGGCAGTAACAATCATAGAAATTTCCATCTTTCGATCTCTCAGTGAGGCAAATTCATCAAATATTGTGGTCAAAATTGAAAATAATTGTATAACCTACAAATTTAAAAAAAATCATTAATATAACTGTAAGACTTACATATAATCAAAATACTTACGATTAAAACTAAAGCTCCTAAAAACATCATGAAAAAGTATAATATTGACCATAAATTGGCCCATTTCATGTGCACCATAACACTGCCACTCGATAAATATAAAGCCGAAACACGTTCCACTCGCGAATAATAATTATTATCAGAAATTTCTGAAAAAAATTTCATATTCAAATATTGAAAATTTTTAAACCAAAGTGCATATGCAAGCTTACCTTGATAATATCTTTCTGTTAATTGCGTTATTAAGCTGAGTGCTACAATTACCAACATTTGTCCCAAAGCTATTATCCAACTTGATTTTTTGATATTTGTTTTAAATTTATTAAAACTAGAAAGTGTTATTAGAATACCCCAACCAGGACCAAAAGCCGATAGACCATAGATTGGTACCATGTTGAAACTATATAGATATTCCCTCCAAGAGGGCACAAACACTTTGCGATAAACAACACCTGCTCCAGGTAGAAAACTGAAACGTATTAAGCAAATGATCAATAATCCAACGAAAGTCCAGACGCTATAACGAATTAATTGACCCAGCTGGAAAAAAGAATAGGTTCTTTATCAGATAAATTTTGATTTAAGGTGTTATTATGTATGTGGGACATTAATAAAACTGTAAGAGAAAAGGCCGGATGATTTTAATTACTTATCGAACTGACTAACTAACTAACTAACTAACTAACTAACTAACTAACTAACTAACTAACTAACTAACTAACTAATTAACTAACTAACTAACTAACTAACTAACTAACTAACTAACTAAATTACTAACTAACTAAATAACTAAATAACTAACTAACTAACTAACTAACTAACTAACTAACTAACTGACTAACTAACTAACTAACTAACTAACTAACTAACTAACTAACTAACTAACTTACTGACTAACTGACTAACTGACTAACTGACTAACTGACTAACTAACTAACTAACTAACTTACTAACTAACTAGCTAACTAAATAACTAACTAGCTAACTAACTAACTAACTAACTAACTAACTAACTAACTAACTAACTAACGAACTAAATAACTAACTAACTAACTAACTAACTAACTAACTTACTAACTGACTAACTGACTAACTAACAAACTAACTAACTAACTCACTAACTAACTAACTAACTAACTAACTAACTAACTAACTAACTAACTAACTAACTAACTAACTAACTAACTAACTAACTAACTAACTAACTAACTAACTAACTAACTTACTAACTGACTAACTGACTAACTGACTAACTGACTAACTAACTAACTAACTAACTAACTAACAAACTAACTAACTAACTAACTAACTAACTAACTAACTAACTAATTAACTAGTTTTACTTTCATCAGGGTCATCCCATAAGATTTTTGTGTTTCTACCCATCGATTCATTATTCCAAAAGTCCTCATGGGATTTCCACATCTCATTTCTCAAAAGTATATATATATATATATATATATATATATATATATATATATATATATATATATATATATATATATATATATATATATATATATATATATATATATATATATATATATATATATATATATATATATATTAGTCATGTCTGTCTGTTAAAGGCACAATAGAATCCGAACGGAAAGAGCTATTCTTTCTTTATAGGTAAGGTTTGTTTGGTATTGAAAATAGGCAATATCGGTCCACGTTTTCGGATAGCCCCCATACAAGTGGACCCCAGAAGCCCAGCTTTAATGAGCACATCTGTTTCAAAAGTACGAGTATGACAATGAAATAAATTTTATATAATCCAAAATCTCCCTTCCAAGATCTCCCTTTTTGAAGATCGGTCTATAATTGGCCCTACCCCACGCTCATTACTGCCTTAAAGATACAAGTATAGTGATAAAATTTAACACACATAAGTTTCATATGATCCAAATTCTACCTATTTTATGTTGATCGGTCTATAATTGACCCTACCCCCCAGAACGTAAATCTTCCTATCGAATTTCATGCGGAAAGTGTCATGAAAAGAAATTTGATGTATGTACCAAAATGGGTCTAAACAATTTTTATGAAAAACTTTAAATAATTAACCCTATCTCTCATACAAGGTCCTCTTCAGTTAATTTGAAGAGTAATATCATAATGTTGTTTATAGGTTAGTATTCACTTTAAGGCATACGGTTTGATGATGGTTATATGAGATTCGGCACAGCCGAATATAGCACTCTTACTTGTGATAACTCAATACGGTCTTAGATTTATCACCTGATATTGTCCTAATTGCCTTCTGGCTAAGTTAATCCCTGTTGACGCCTTATTTATTATAAGCCAATTTACTCATTCAGTTATAACTATTTGAAATTTACAACTAAATGTATTAAGAGTTTGATCTATAATCAATCTAAGTTCATGCAAGAAGCCATCTTCTACCAGATACTTATGTTAACATCGATATATGATAATAATACGAATTAGCGAATTACATACCTTTTCTGTATTAAAAAAATTATAAATTAAAACTGCAACTGTGGTCCATACAATTAACGAGCACAAAACCAATTGCCAGGGCATTGTAAAGTCCATGTAATTATATCTAAATAAATTTCGATCATGGAAAAGTGTTCTATAAAGATACAATTTTTGTTAATTCAAAAGTTAGCAAATTATTTAAAACAAACTTACTTAAAATACAATACAGAAGGTATATGATGATTAAGGAATATAAACGAATCATCATCGTAATCTGAGGCGTTTTGAAACTGAACATTACAAAGCTTAAGATAAAAGTAGTAAATTAGTTCTCGGTATAGTATAAAAAAAAAATAAATCTTTCAATATAATGACTTACGTTAATCTTTTCGCTTTCAGTTAAATCTGTGGCCCATTTCTTAAAACCGTCACAACTCCAGGGTAAGGTAGGCTGCATAGAGGCAAACATATAGACCAAAGGTACCACAGCAAAAAGACTATAGTATGTAAGCACTATCAAATTAATAACTAATGCTATATAACCAACACCTATGAACCAAATAGGTTAATTTTTAATTATTAATCAGGTTCAAAATATGGTGAAATTCTGAAATTTACTTTTAAATAAAGGTGTCAAACGAAACGATGATATATAACTGCTGCTTGAAAATTGTCCCAGAAACGATTGTATCACCATTAGTGGAATTGCATATAGAACCAATGATAATAGATAGGTCGGTATCATAGCAACATCTGAAAGTTGAGAGTTTTGTTTTTGTTACTTTTTTCAAGATACCTAAATGGCATTTTAACTCTCCAGTTCCTACCCCTATATCTTATAGAGAAAAACCATGACATAGAAAAAAGTCCAAACGAAATGCTAAAGCAATACCGGCATATATGAAATCATTTGGTTTTGCCCAAAAGCCTCGTTTTGTATCGGGTATATATGGAGGAAGTCCGGTATCGTAAGATGATTCATAAACCATTGTTTTATTTGTTGTTTTTATACTTTCAAATTTAACATCAAGTAGATATTTATTTTGTTCTTTATTAATATTTTATTAAGATTTCTTTAAATATTTTGTTTGTTTTCGTTTTATTTTAAATCTAAGAAAAATGTATAAAGTCAAGACATCTAATTAATTGAAACTTTGAAAAACGACTAAAATATATTTTCAATTCTAGAGAAATTTACAAAAAAAAAGCTTTTTTATTTATATATATATATGTTGATAATATAAAAAATGGACTTTTGTTTATATATATTTTTTTTAATTATCAGAAAATATTTTTTTTAAAAAAACCAATGTCGTCATTATTGTGATCAACATCTTCAAACACACTAGGACTGTCAGATTATATTTGTAGTATATTGTGTTTAATTTTGCAACAAATATTAACATATTATTTCCCAATTTGTTTTTACTTAATTAAGTCGCCATTTTGTCTATAAAAATTTTTAAAATTTTAAGTTTAATCTCAGAATTTTTCAAAATTATTTCAATATTGGCAACCCTAATGTAAAACAAAATTTATTAATATTAATAAACAATTTTATTTAATACTAGCTATACCTAGTTTTCTTTGCTACCAAAAATATGAATAATCTTATTATTTTGTATTCAATTCATAGGGGAGTTGTTAAGCTACCACGCCCATTGAAACTCCTCCCATTTTTCTCTAATTGTTTACATGGATATCAAAGTTCTTTATATAAAATTTAAAGATTCTAGCTATAATAGTTTTTTACATATACGAATTTTTTATTTCATGCGTATTAGGCCAAAAAGAGGGAGTGGAATCTCCTATATGAACTAAACCAAAAAAAATTTTGTTTATGCAACTATTAAAGCTAGAATTCTTAAATTTGTCATGAATATCTTTGACATCTATGTAAACATTTGGATTATGAAATGGTTGATTAACAATAGGGGGCGTGAATGAATTAAATTTAAAAAAAAATCGGATATCTGGAAAACCATTACAATTAGAATCCACAAAAATTTGAAAAGACAATTTTTCTAATGGATTCCCTCCGGAGACATGTTAACTTGGTGAAATCTCCATCTTGGTGTTATTGCAATCCCGGGATAAAGAGGTGCTAACAGTAGCCCTAGTCTGCCGGGCTTATAAGCTGTTGATGTCAGGGGGCATGACACCATCTATATGAATTAAATTAAAAAAATCGTATATCTGGAAAACAATTAGAATCTACAAAATTTTGAAAAGTTTACTTGCTTAATGGATTTTCCCTGGGGACATGTTAACTTGGTGAAATCTTCTCGTTGGTGTTATTGCAATCCCGGGGAAAAGAGGTGCTAACAGTACCTTTAGTTAGTTAGTTTGAAAGGAGGATGTACATACAAACATCAAATCCGAAGAAATACACCTAGGCCTCTATCGGGCCTGTTGTGCGCTCCTTAACCAGTGCCTCAGGTGGGAATCGAACCCACGACCTCCGGTCGGGAATCGAACACTAACCACTAACCCACCGGAGGCCACAACAGTACCTTTAGTGTGACGGAACTATTGGGATTCGGGATTCACGTATTTGCTGTGGTTTAATATCTAAAATCGCGGGAAGAGAATGTTGGCTTAAGGATTGATATATCCTATACCTAATGGGTTGGATAATTCTCTCTTCGCACAGGTCTTTATACAAAGCAGCATATGCTGGATTCCCAAATACGCCGGTATATACTGGGGAATTGTCAGGTTATCGTTCATTAGTTGCCTGTTATCCCGCAGATTGATCTTTATGATCATGGGAATGAAACTGACGCGAAAATTGGTGAAAAATCGGGAAAGTCTCCATATATTGGAGATTAGTACTGATTTAGTAAGCCTTTTTAGGCTTCGGGGAAGTTCTTATGTGCTGTTGCCATCTGAACAGGATATATTGATTCATGCTACTTGTCGGGGGAATTATTGGAATCAGTTAACTGTGGAAATTCCTATGTCCTTTGTCACATAGATCAGTTCATAAAAGAGGTATCCTTATGCACTTTGTTGGGTATTTCGGCTTATCAAATATGTCTCTAGGTGTTGTTGCCGATACAAAAGGGCCATCTCAGCAGTGTGGTTGCGCGGGCTTAAAGAAGTTAAGAAATGCACTGGAATGGGTCATTAGATGATGGGGATTGCATTTAAAATAATGCAATCTTCCGCAGCATCATAAGGGTGGTCATCTTTCGATATATCCAGAAGATTGATTTTATCTGATGTTGGGAATTGTCTCCCCTTCTGTTGACTTTAGACCAATGATTGCTTTTTCCTTGTCGGGGTACAAAGGTGCTACTGTGGCAATATTTTAGATAGCTCGAGTATTTCACATCCATGTAAAAAAATTTCAACCTGAGTTCTTCATTGAATGATTCAGGGGCGTGTGGTAGACCGTTCTCAAGTCTACCCAGTGGATGAAAAAGACCACCGAGAAATAACACTGTTAAGGCACGTAAAGCACTGACAATTCGTTGTCTAATGGATTAAACTAATCTAAATTTCAGAATTTCTGTACCACATCAAGTTTTTGAGATGCAGCGCAAGGCCCTTTCTTGTTTAAAAAAATGTTTTATTGTTCGATATTTCGCCCGTCAGATCATCTAGGATTCAGGCGTTATCAAATAATTTTGTATTTTTCTATTTCAGAACCTTTAGAATCTAAAATTTAGATCGTGTAAGTGTATTTTTGAGTTTTTAAAATACACCCCCCCCCCCCCTTTAATGAATCCTATCTTACATCTACACGACTTTAGTGGGGAGTGTATATTGGGTTTGTGCTGATGTTTGTAACGCACAATAATATTGGTCCTACACCCAACTTAAAGTATACCAATCGGTTCAGGATCATAAACGAAGCATGTTAAAAATGGTTTACATCGGTCCATTATTTCACCTAGCCCCCACAGGGCTTTTAAATTCATAATTATGTTTAATATACTCATATCTCGACATAAAGCTGCAAAAACCAAATTCTATACAAGACTTAATGACCCTCATGAATTCCATAATAATAGATCCTCATGTGACCCTAACCCCTATGAAAAGCCCTTAAATGTCCACAATTTTATTCAACAATAAACTGCTTAAGTATGTATATCTGAGGCAATGTACAATTCAACTTAAATGCTTTATTATGGCAACTAAATCACATTATATTTTTGTAAAAGGTGTAGGGTATTATATGGTCGGCCTCGCAGTCGGCATACAACGGAACCCCCAAAAAGGTACAACTACGTTTTATGCTTGCTTTGATGATAGTTGCGAATTTTGTAAAGATCAGGCTTCACTAAGAGGCCTTCAGAAAATTAGTTAACATTTTATTTAAACGTAGATCCAACCATTACATTTTAAGGCGATAAGTTCACATCAGTCCCATTATAAAACCTCAGAAAATTAGTTTTTCATCAATAAATTGCTTAAATATATCAGTTCAAAATGCTTTATTATGAAATATAATTAAATTCTCCTATCTGATGTCGGCCGTAACCGAATCTTTTATTAAGTTCACAGTAAATCATATATAGTTAAAATCAATAATAAGTCTAAATTTATTTAATCTCAAAAATACTTATAAAATATCTTCTCACATTACATTTCTTCGGTAACCTCATTTAAATGATGTGTTGCATCTGTATTACCCATAGCAACTTCGTAACGTTGACGATCTTCAGCATCGACCGGATACCAGTCATTTGGTCGGCAACAATGTTGAAACCGTGTTTTTAACGTACCAATACCCTGGTACATGGATCGTATGGCATAAAATGGTATAAAAATCCAAGGTAAAAGTACAAAAATAATGCAAATAAACTGAATGCCAGGAATAGCGATGGCATGCTCCATCGATGCTATTGCAATAGCAGCAAGCTGTTAAAAAAATATTTTCAATTAAAATTTATTAATTTTGAATATAATACAATAAATACTTACCAGTGCCAAAAGCATAAATAATGGTACAACAAATCTCAGAAAATTTACTTGCCATGTAGAGAAACGATCTTTGATCATAAATTCTATATCACGTTGAAAACGTATGCGACCATATATCCAAAGAACAACAAGTAATAATAATAAATTTATAGCATTTTGTGTAATATTAGAATCAGTCCATATTACGCTAAAATACGTAACTCCATGCTGTAGAGAAACTATAAATTAAACCAAAATTCTAAGAGAGCATTTCTAACTTACATTCGAAGTAAAGTACAGGGAACACAAAGCAACCGCACCGGTAACCATCATACAAATATCCGTTTTACGTTCTCTTAACGTAGCAAATTCATCAAATATTGTAGTCAATGTTGAAAATAACTGGATGATCTAAATTAAGAGATATTTTATATATATTAAAATATAGCTTAGTATTTAAATGACAAAAATTAGTTACTATTAAAAGTGTAGCTCCCAAAAACAGCATAAAAAAGAACAAAATGGACCATAAATTGGCCCATGCCATGTCGACCATAACACTACCACTGGATAAGTACAAAGTCAAAATACGTTCCACCCGCGAATAATAGTTGTTATCAGTTACCTCTAGAAATTACAAAATAAAAAGGAATTTTAATTTTGTATTCATATAAGAATAGATATTTTCGATTCTAACCTTTAAAGTATCTCTCTGTTAAATGTGTTAGTAAACTTATTGCCACAATGATAAACATTTGTGCCAAACCAATTATCCAACTAGTTTTCTTAATATTAGTTTTAAATTTATTGAAACTGGAGAGTGTTATGAATAGACCCCAACCAGGACCAAAAGCCGATAAACCATATATAGGAATCATGGTAATACCATGAATATAATTTACCCATGGTGGTATTATCACTTTTCTATAAACTGCACCAGCTCCTGGTAGAAAACTGAAACGTATCAAACATATTACCAATAAACAAATGAAAACTCGAACGCTATAGCGAATTAGTTGACCCATCTGGAAAGAAATCAAGGATTTAAGGGAAAATCTAGAAAATGTTGTTCACTAATTATACTAATGCGTAACAAATTTTCATTTTATTAGAAGTACAAATAGTTAGTAAGATAGATAGATAGATAGACAGACAGACAGACAGACAGACAGACAGACAGACAGACAGACAGATAGATAGATAGATAGATAGATAGATAGATAGATAGATAAATAGATAAATAGAT
>NC_060950.1:24824020-24863909 GCF_022045245.1 Lucilia cuprina | reverse complement strand
TATATATAGATAGATAGATAGATAGAAGGATAGATAGATAGATAGATAGATAGATAGGTCGTTTGAAACATAATTATGTTTAAGAAAGAAGTTCATCCCATCTTATTTTATAGTGAGTGCAAAAAGGGACTGACAAGATCAACTCAAAAGTTCGATATTTTAATTGTAATTTACCTTTTCTGCATCAAAAAATTTATATATTACAAATGCTACTATAGACCAAAGCAAAATAGAGCATATCACCAACTGCCAGGACATGGTAAATTCCAGATCATAAGATTCAAATAAATTTTGATCATTAAAAATAGTTCTAAAAACAAACAAAGAATCAAGCGATATAATAATGTAAAAAAAAAAAACATAAAAAACTTACTTTAAATACAATACAGATGGTATATGATGATTAATATATTCATTCATGGTATCATTATTAGATCCACTATCATCATCGGTGGCATTTTCAAATTTTATATTGCACAGCTTGAGAAAAGATAATTTATTAGAATTAACAAAATTAAACGAAATATTTTTAATTTTTTCATACTTACATTGATCTCTTCTTCCTTAGTCAAGTTAACCGCCCATTTCTTAAGACCCTCACAGCTCCAGGGCATCGTAGGCTGCATGGAGGCAAACATATAGACCAGTGGTAGTACAGCAAATATGCTATAGTACATGATTACACATAAGTTTATGGCTAAAGTTATATAGCCAATACCTAAGGAAAGTTTATTATTAGAAAATAAGGTTTCTTATAAGGATATAATCCTTCAAATGAATTTTTTCGAAACGCCTTTTTTTCGAGTATATCAGTTTTCCAGTAACTGAGCGATAAATTGTAATTTAATTTGGATCTTACCTTTGAATAAAGGTGCTATACGAAATGCTGATATATAACTACTGCTAGAAAACTGGCCCATAAATGACTGTATTACCATGAGCGGTATTGTATAAATAGCCAAGGTAATTAAATAAGTCGGTATTATGGCGGTATCTGAAATTAAAAAATAGGTGTTACGTATTTTAATGGAGGTTTCTAATACTGATTTCCGTTTTCTGTTTACATCTTTTGGATCATGTTGCGCAAATTTAAATTTTGATAAAAATATGTTAAATTCGAAAAGGTGTAATAGACAAGCGGACTAACGGTAGCCTATTTTGAACGCCCCATATCTGGGGTATGTGAAACTTTTTCTAACATTACACCAGCCGCTTGGAAACTGTAGATTATATGTTCACAAATTTGTTTATCATTCAGTAGTGAACCCAGTACTAACATAACCACTTACTTCTTAATAACGACTATTTAACATCTGATTACTTTTAAGTACTCATATAATGACTTACATGTAAACAGAAACGTAAGTACTAAAATATAAGTAGTAGACTTTTGCCATTTTATTGCACATTTTTTTTAAATCGGAAAATTGGGTTTCTTTGGGAAAATCTCTACATTTATTTAGATGATTATAAAAACATTATATCAGGGATGTATTTTTCTGCAAACATTTAAAAACAAGTATGAAATTATAATCGGGCGAGGCCGAGCATATAGTAGGCTACACATTTTACAAAAATATAATGTGATTTAGTTGCCATAATAAAGCATTTAAGTAGAATTGTACCTTGCCTCAGATATGCATACTTAAGCCGTTTAATGTTGAATAACATTGTGGACATTAAGTTGAAATTTTGAAGGGGGTTTTTCATATGGGCTAGGGTCATATGAGGACCTATTATTATGGAATTCGTGATGGTCATCAAGTATAATATAGAACTTGATTTTTGCAGCTTTTTGTCGAGATATGAGTATATTAAACATAATTGTGAACTTAAAAGCTCTATTCGATGTAAACCAGTTTTAACAGGCTACGTCTACGGTAAATGTGTCAAATATTCAAATATCATTGAATTATCTCCAAAATTGCAACCTGTAGTTTGATTACAAAGTTTAAAAGCCCTATTCGGGGGTTCAGTTATATGGGGGCTAGGTGAAATAATAGACCGATGATACCCATTTTCAATAGATTTTGTCTACAGTACCATAAAATATAATGTTCCAAATTGCATTATATCCAAAATTGCAACCTGTAGTTTGATTGGTTTATAAGCCCTATTGCGGGTTTAGTTGTATGGGGGCTAGGTGAAATAATGTACCGATCTTAACCATTTACAATAGACTTCGTCTCTGGGACAATAGAATATCATGTACTAAATTTCATTGAATTATTTATGAAATTGCGACCTGTAGTTTCATTACAAGGTTTACATGGACGGATGAATGGACTCAGAAAATGATTCTGAGCCTATTGGTATACTTTATATATACTTTGGTATATGACCAATATTATTGTGCGTTACAAACATCAGCACAAACCCAATATACCCTCCCCACTAAAGTGATGTAGGGTATAAAAATGAAACAGCTGTTTCTATCTAATTTCGTTATTGTTTTAAAACATATGATGACATATGTCATACAAATGAAATTTCATTTTACTTTTTTTTTAATTTTTACGGACATAAAGTGTGATCGTGTAAAGGTCCCTTAACTTTTTCACGTATACAGGATACCGGTTTCCCAATATTGTTTTTTTACATTTTTCTCCATTTATGGCGTTATTTTGAGTTCACAGCTACAGTAAGTGGTTATATTTATAGAAAAATACGTTATTTTTTAAAATTTGTTACACTTTTCATCAAAAATGATCGATATACGTGATAATAAAGTGTGTAGTGAAGTCATATCCATTAAAAGTCCAGCGGTTTAGTTTTGTGTGTAAAAGTTTTAAGTAGTAGTGTTATAAGACCTGGTTCACACTAGGAAACTTTTGATTTTTATGTGTGAGAGAAAGAGAAAGAAATATCAACCAACTCTATCTCTCACACACAAAATCAAAAGTTTCTCAACAAAAGTTTCCTAGTGTGAACCAGGTTTAAGTTAGAGAGCGAACTAACGAACAAAAAGCCCAGATACGTATTTTGTTTGTATTTTTTAACTTTTCATTTGTAAGTACTTATTAAGGTAGTGATTTGTAAGCGAGCGCAGTAAATACTTCCTTCCAATGTTATCACCGTTTTAAAATGCTAATGAAGAAGTTTACAAAATCGGCTTTTCAGTCTTTTAACACTTTATTTTTCCATAAAAGTTTTTGCTGGATAAATTTCAGGAATAAAGGCATCTGATACCAAATTGCAGGTCATGGTCATGACGTTTATTTTAAAATTAGTTATCTTACTAAAACTAAAATTACTCACCCGTAAATTCTAAGGAAAAGAACCATGACATAGCGAAAAAATCCATACGAAATACTAAAGCAATACCAGCATATATAAAATCACTGGGACTTGACCAATGGCCACGATTTGTGTCCGGAACAAATGGACGAAGGCCAGTTTCATAAGATGTTTCATAAACCATAATTAATTAAATTGAACTCAATTTTTACACAGATTAAATAGAAATTATTTGACCTTGACAATGAATACGAACATATATACTTTGTGTAAAATTACAATTTAATTTCTTATCTTAATGTAGACTCTATGTTGACAAATTTAAGAGGCGTAGTTTTAATCATTTATAAGAATTTATACATTTTTAATATGATTAGTAAAATGTTTTTTTTTTTTGTTCACTAAACTTGTATTAATTATTAGATTTGTTTATGTTTATCAAAAAACAAACCGAAATCTGTTTTAAAATTCTTGCCATAAAGCTCGATCTAATTAGTTGAAGCTTTGGCACACGACTAAAAACTATGATGACAAATGCAAAGTGAATTAGTACTAAATAAGTAAATTAATACAAATAAATAATATTTACATATAAATATTTTTCTTTTTTTATTTAGTTATTTATAAATTTGTATGCGTTGGGAATTCTAATGGACTCTCGTTTATATTTTTGTTTAATTTGTTTATGTGATTATCACAAAACACTTGTTTTTGTTTAAGATCGAGAATTTCTGCAATTAATCAAACATTATGTGGAAATCAAGTGCATGGAATGATGACATTATCGTCACCACTATAAATACTGTAAGTGTCGATAGCATCCGTGCATTAAATATTTGCTGCTATGGATGCCAATTGCGAGATAATAAATCCGGGATTTTATTTATGAAGTAAGTGAGGGCCGATCATTATGAAATTTGGCAGAAGTATCAGGGCTAACACATAACTTGCATTGAATTTTTGTTGTATGGAGGCTAAGGGAAATAAATGTCGAAGTACTTTACGTAAGTACCTAGCATGATGCGGTGGTCTTTTTCATCATCTGGGTAGACTTAAACAACGGCCTAACATTGCCCCTGAAACTTTCAATCAAGAACTAAGGAGGCAATTTTTGTGCAACGATTTGACCGCTCCATGTACAAGCACGTACTCGAGCTATCTAATCTCTGACCATCACTTCCGTTTACAACCACGCAGCTGGGATGTCCTCTGTTGATACGGCAACAGCACCTAGAGACGTATTTTATGAACCGATAATATGACAAAGAAAGTAGGAATTCTAAAGTCAATAATTTCAATAATTGCCACGACAAATAGTCGCGTAGCATGTATCAATATATTCTGTTGAGATGGCAACAGCACCAAGGAACTTCCCCGAAGCTAAGACGGTATACTAAATCAGTACTAATCTCCAATATATAGAGACTTTTAATCGTTCACACAATTCATCGCATCAGTTCATTTCATTAAGATCAATCTACGGGATGACAGGCAACCATTGAATACTAACCTGACAATTCCCCTGCATATGCAGGAGTCCCATAACGCGATCGGCGTCCCAAAATAGATCGGGTTCAGGTATACAGCAAATGCCGCTTTGTGCACAGACTTGTTCGAAGAGAGATTATCCAACCCAATATGTTTAGGATATATCAGTCCTTAAACCAACATTCTCTCCCCGCGAATTTGGGTTTAAACCATTGCCATTATGTGGATCCCAAGGGAACCTCAAGCAACTAACCAGCCAGGACATAGTCATGCGGGTAACTGGCCACCCATAGTACCAGATTGTGCGGTGCTCTGATTTGATCTTTTTTAATCTATGCAAGGACTAAGCCAGGCAGTACACTTTACTAATTTATGAGTCAGACTGAGGAATTGGAAACACCTCTTTTTCCCCGGGATTGCAATAACACCAAGGTGGAGGCTTCACCGAGGTAACATGCTCCGGGGGGAGGCTAAGGGAAATATAAAATGAATTAAACCAAATGATATCTTAAAACAAACTAAAGAACTAAACTAATAATTTGGCACCGCCCTTATGTATACACCATCTAACACCACTGGAATGGGGTTTTAGAAAATCGATTCTGTTTCTTTGACATTTATTGGAATTTTTATTTGTGATAATATAATGAACACAATTCCCAATAAAATATTGCCTCTTAAACTGGAAAACCCCTTTACTGATTAATCATATCATGAAAACCTATGAAGTTCTTGAGACGCATTACAATTATTATACCGTACAACACTTTAGTGGGAGGTAGTATTGGGTTTGTGCTAAGGTTTTTTACGGTTATCATACCGTAGACAAAGTTTCTTGCAATTTTGAAGATAATTTTATGAAATTTGGAACATGATCTTTTATTGTCTCAGGGATGAATTCTATTGAAAATGGTTAAGATCGGTACATTATTTCACCTAGCCCTCATACAGCTGAACACCCGAAAAGGGTTTGTAAACCTAGTAATCAAACTACATGTCGTAATTTTGAAGATAATTCAATGAAATTTGGCACATGATCTTCTATGGTACCGTAGACAAAGTCTATTGAAAATTGTTAACATACAACAATACAACTGAACCGCCAAATAGGGCTTCTTGCAATTTTGAAGATAATTTTATGAAATTTGGTACATGATCTTTTATTGTCTCAGGGATGAATTCTATTGAAAATGGTTAAGATCAGTCCATTATTTCACCTAGTGTATGAACGTACTGTTCGAATGAATGTTTGTAAGACATTAAGAGTTTATTTAAAATCAATGATCTTAAGAGCTAAATACAAAAATCTTAAAACTAACTAGAACTATGATAAGACATCTTGTGCACATGTGTACTTTCAGTCTTATCAGTGTAATGTTTCTATCTTAGCATGGGGTAATAACTGCATCAGTGATATAAATATATTTCATGCCTCATTATTAACTCTAACATATGGTTTATGCGTCACATAAACAACAGAATTAATGTGCATCTTAGAACTAAAGTTCTTATCACTGCTACGGCTTGTCCTAAAAACAAAGCGATAATACATATTTATTTGTAGTACAAACAAACGTATATAATATTTTTTATGACCTAACCCATGCACTTGAACTTATAATTTATGATCTTTCTTATTTTACTTAAACAAAATTAAACATAAATAAATGCGTGTTCAATTCTGAACATTCTGCCGGGCCCGCAATGGCAATGGTGTAGAAAAAATCTATCTTAACTACTTCTCTTTTGTTTACAACATTTGTTCTTGAGAACTAGACCAATAAATATAAATATAATTATAATAATTAAAATTAGAGATGTGTGTCCAGATAACATGTGAAAATGAAGCCGTTTTAGATCGATTTTGGTATCCTTTATATTAAGCACTTCCTTCATTAGATGGTTGATATCTTTGGCGTTATTTATAATTGTAACATCAAACGGTTTTACCAACTTAGCTTCTATTTTGTCTGGATCTAACCCCATGTTGATACCTGAATATCTGAATTTACTTTAGATTCGAAGTGTCGAGAAGCTGACAGAGTTATTCCTTCATAAGTTGCTGTACATTCTTCTGCTAGTTTTAGTACACCTTTTGTTGGTAAATTAACCCAGCTTCGATTATTTGGACCACAATCTACTGTTAATACTAGATTGTCGAATACTGTAAATATCCACTGATTTTCTGTAGAAAGCTGCTTCCACACACTTTTCCTTGGGACAGCTTCAAATTCACATTCAGCATGCCGGGATTGTTTTAGCGCTGATACTTCACAAGACCGCTCTATGGCTGGCTTCCAGGGTATATTTCCAATACAGTTGTACTGACCTTGAAGACTCTTCTCACACATATTTAATTTTGATTGTGACATTAGGAAGTACATATTAGTTGCGAAGTTATACACTATGAACTCATCCTTTACTCTTGGCATAACGGCGCTATTGTTAACTTCCACAGGAAGTGTAATTATTTCGTATACCTCAGAATTATGTTTCTGTATTAAAGGTATTTCTATCTGAACCACTAGTCGATCATCAATTATAGTACCCTTCGCCTTCATTCCATGATATACTTCTTTTAGTTCAGTACTAGTTGCCTTTCCAGGAAGAACTAAATTATTTGGCAACACGTTTTCTATGTGTAATAGTTCTTTTTGTAGTTGGGATGGTGTAAGAAGGTCAGTATTTATATGACCGTGATTGATATCAATCAGCATATTTATTACAGAAGATTGTATCTTCTGACACTCATCAATCATTAAATTTAATTGGGTGGTCAATACGGAAAACAGCAATGTTAAACGCTCTTCACTCGTTTCATTTTTCGTTTGATCGTAGAATAACTTTAATTGGCCGTACATTTGTTTAAAGTTGTTATTGACATCTTCTGTTGTCTTTTTCAACACATTTACTGTCGAATCAATAACGGAAGTTTGTTGTTTTATTAATTTATTTAAGTCATCTTGGTTACTGAAAATGTTTTTCATGTTTTCCTCCATCTGCTTTCGATCGTCTGCGTCCATCATTCCAAAGAGAATATGATAAATAGATCCTACGAACTCAAAGGGTGCTCTTTTCTTGCGGCTTTTATTTATTATTCTTGCTATTATTGGATCAGCACCTTCCAAATTAATTCCCATCGCCTTTAATGCTTGCATGCTTTCGTTTGTAATACTCAGCAAGTTTCTTAAGCTGCTGCCCGACATTATGTTGGTACTGGGCTGATCTAATATTTTATCCACTAATTTCGTGAACAAAATCCTTTTATTACCAAATCTCTGGTTTAAAATCTCCCAGGCAGCATCATAATTGTTTTCCGTTATCGGAAGGTTTTGTATAATTTTCAGAGCTTCTCCTCTGACGTGCGTTTTTAGCCTCACTAGCTTCTCCACAGCTGGAAGTTTACTCATATGCACAAACCTGTTGAACATATTTTGGAACGAGCACCACTCTTCCATTTCTCCACTAAATATTGGTATTTTTATTGTCTCCAATACCACCGCTTTTTTCTCTTCTTGCATTGTGGAAATTTTTATTAGTATTTCCTTTAATGCTTCTCCATATAGCTTGTCAATCAACTCCAGCTCTTCATCAATATCATCTTTTACGGAGTGATTGACCACTAATTCACGGTGGATTTGTTTTATATCCACCATGATTTTTTCCCAAGAGCTTTTTTTGTGCTCAAGTATTAGAATGTTTTCTGCTTCAATGTCAGATACAATTCTTCTAATTTTTGAATTTCTCTACGAAATTGAATGAGCAAGTTGGACGTCACTTCCTCATCTTTTCTTATGCCGGCTTCATCATGGGTTTTTACCTTCTCTTCTTTGTAAGTATTATCTTCCTCTCCTGGAGCATTCTCTGGCTCTCTTGGAATATTCTCTGGCTCTCTTGGAGCATTCTCTGGCTCTCTTGGAGCATTCTCTGGCTCTCTTGGAGCATTCTCTAGCTCTCTTGGAGCTCTTTCTAACTCTTTTTTAGAGTTTTCCGCAAGGTTGGGTTTTAACTGATGCAACAATTCTTGCATCATAAATCTCACCTGCTCCATCACCTCATCTTTTATAGAAATCCTAATTGATTCTAATGATTTCTGATGGCTGGATTCCATTTGGCTTTCTTCTAAGTTTTCTGCTTTTTTGGGCGCCAATATAGCTTCTGCAGAAGTTTGGCCATACTTCTGCATCGCAGTTCTGCACAGTTTAATAAGATCAATGCCATTTTGGAAGAACTTATTTTTAAAATAGTCCTCTGATGTCTCTCCAAGCTTATTGAGAACAGTGTCGTTCTCATAAAATTGTCTTTCTAAGCTATCGATACGGTTTTGATATTGTGCAATTGATGCACTACGTATCTCTGTGCGTTCAATCTTCGCCAAAATTGCAGTCAACTGATCTGTGATCTGCTTTTGAGATTCGTATAAATTTTGTCTCTGAGCCATTTTTAATGTTTTTTTATTATTTTTTTTTTTTTATTTATTTAAGTCGACTTTTTCTTTTTTAAATTTTTATTTATATTTTTTATTGTATATATATTCTTTAATTTTTTGCGCTGGTTTTTTTTTTATCGAAGGACCATGTTTGAACGTACTGTTCGAATGAATGTTTGTAAGACATTAAGAGTTTATTTAAAATCAATGATCTTAAGAGCTAAATACAAAAATCTTAAAACTAACTAGAACTATGATAAGACATCTTGTGCACATGTGTACTTTCAGTCTTATCAGTGTAATGTTTCTATCTTAGCATGGGGTAATAACTGCATCAGTGATATAAATATATTTCATGCCTCATTATTAACTCTAACATATGGTTTATGCGTCACATAAACAACAGAATTAATGTGCATCTTAGAACTAAAGTTCTTATCACTGCTACGGCTTGTCCTAAAAACAAAGCGATAATACATATTTATTTGTAGTACAAACAAACGTATATAATATTTTTTATGACCTAACCCATGCACTTGAACTTATAATTTATGATCTTTCTTATTTTACTTAAACAAAATTAAACATAAATAAATGCGTGTTCAATTCTGAACACCTAGCCCTCATACAACTGAACCCACGAATAGGGTTTGTAAAACTAATAATCAAACTACATGTCGCAATTTTGAAGATATTTTAATGATCTTTGGATATTTGGTACATGATCTATGGCATTGTAGACGAATTCTATTGAAAATGCTTAAGATCGGTCCATTATTTCACCTAGCCCCCAGACAACTGAAACCGCCGAAAAGGGCTTTTAAGAATTCTATACTAGCCTTGATGACCTTAATGAATACTAAGGCCTCATTTGACCATAGTCCTATAAAAAGCTCCCTTCAAATATTGTTTTTGTCACTTTGTTTGTAACACATCAAAATATTCCTCTAAGGCCTAGAAAAGCATAGTTATTCTGGGTCCTCATGAGATTCTAAGACGATCTAGCCATGTATGTCAGTCCGTCTGTTGAAAACACGATAGAGTCCAAACGGGAACAGCTAGAGAGCTGAAGTTTTCAGTTGATGCAGTTTGTTAAGTATTGAAAATGGGCAAAGTTTTTCTACGACTTCGCCTAGCCCATATAAGGTCCCTTTCAAAAATTACTTTAACACTCAGAATAGCAGTGTAGTGGTAAACATTATCTATATAAGTTTTATGGCAACATGAATCTCCCCAAAATGTCTATTCCGAAATCTGATGCCATAATAATTTCGAATAGTAAAATTCAGCATATATTAAACTATTTTTTATGACCTAACCCATGCACTTGAACTTATAATTTATGATCTTTCTTATTTTACTTAAACAAAATTAAACATAAATAAATGCGTGTTCAATTCTGAACACCTAGCCCTCATACAACTGAACCCACGAATAGGGTTTGTAAAACTAATAATCAAACTACATGTCGCAATTTTGAAGATATTTTAATGATCTTTGGATATTTGGTACATGATCTATGGCATTGTAGACGAATTCTATTGAAAATGCTTAAGATCGGTCCATTATTTCACCTAGCCCCCAGACAACTGAAACCGCCGAAAAGGGCTTTTAAGAATTCTATACTAGCCTTGATGACCTTAATGAATACTAAGGCCTCATTTGACCATAGTCCTATAAAAAGCTCCCTTCAAATATTGTTTTTGTCACTTTGTTTGTAACACATCAAAATATTCCTCTAAGGCCTAGAAAAGCATAGTTATTCTGGGTCCTCATGAGATTCTAAGACGATCTAGCCATGTATGTCAGTCCGTCTGTTGAAAACACGATAGAGTCCAAACGGGAACAGCTAGAGAGCTGAAGTTTTCAGTTGATGCAGTTTGTTAAGTATTGAAAATGGGCAAAGTTTTTCTACGACTTCGCCTAGCCCCCATATAAGGTCCCTTTCAAAAATTACTTTAACACTCAGAATAGCAGTGTAGTGGTAAACATTATCATATATAAGTTTTATGGCAACATGAATCTCCCCAAAATGTCTATTCCGAAATCTGATGCCTATAATAATTTCGAATAGTAAAATTCAGCATATATTAAACAAATGTTTACAGCACAAAATTAGATGGTTCCGAATTTTCACTTCTATGAATAAGATATTTGTTAATTAGAAATAAATCATTTTATTAAAAACTTTAGAGTCTTTCCGTATTTGACTTAAGACCTCATAAAAACTATCAATCTGATATTCTTAAATCTCATATTAGTATTTACAAAGATGTACTTAAATAGCAAATTATATGTTATATTGTTTGTACTTTAAATTGCCATTACATTATTATCGTTAATTTCATTAAGTTGATGGTTACTATTAATATTTTCAAAATCGTTTTTATAACGCTGACGCTGCTCTTGCTCAACAGGATGCCAATCGTGCGGTTTGCAACTATGCCGTAAAGGGGACTTACTTGAACCTTCTTTTTTCTGGCACATACAATAGAAACCATAGACGGGTATTAACAGCCATGGAATGATAATAAATATAACAGCCAAGACTGTCATTAAAGGATGTGTTGAATAATGGAAATGGCTGACCAAAATAACACCATAATACTGAAAAAAAGTTGATAAAAAGTGAAAAGATGAGTAGTTAATAATTCAGAATACTTCTAAAATTTTGTGAAAAAAATGAAGAAATTCTAAAAATATTAACATATATAAAACTTACCAAAGCCTGCAATATTCCCAAAGACACCACAAATCTGAGCACATAAATTTTCCATGTGGAAAAACGTTTATTTATCATAAATTATATATCACGTTGAAAACGCACACGACCATAGACCCATAATACGACCAATATTAGTAGTAAATTAATAACAGTTTGCGAAACATATACATCGGTCAAGAGTGTGACGAAATGTACTAGACCATGCTATATAATAGTAGAACAAATTTCATGTGAATAGATTTTCTCTTGAAGTTAAAAAAACATATATCTCACTTACATTAGAGGTGAAGTATAATGAAATGAAAGCTGTGACGGCTATTAGACCTATGCGTACTTTCACTCTATGCTCTCTCAAGTTTGCGAATTCATCAAATATTGAGGTCAATATTGTATATAATTGCATAATCTGAAAAAGAAGTAGTTGTGGAGTTGTTTTAGGTTATTACAAAGCTGACAAACAAACTAACTAACTAACGAACTAACTAACTAACTAACTAACTAACTAACTAACTAACTAACTAACTAACTAACTAACTAACTAACTAACTAACTAACTAACTTACTAACTTACTAACTTACTAACTTACTAACTTACTAACTTACTAACTTACAAACTAACTAACAAACTAACTAACAAACTAACTAACAAACTAACTAACAAACTAACTAACAAACTAACTAACTAACTAACTAACTAACTAACTAACTAACTAACTAACTAACTTACTAACTTACTAACTTACTAACTTACTAACTAACTAAATAACTAACTAACTAACTAACTAACTAACTTACTAACTAAGTAACTAACTAACTAACTAACTAACTAACTAACTAATTAACTAAATAACTAATCGTTCTTATCTACCTACCTATCTATCTATCTATCTATCTATCTATCTATCTATCTATCTATCTATCTATCTATCTATCTATCTATCTATCTATCTATCTATCTATCTATCTATCTATCTATCTATCTATCTATCTATCTATCTATCTATCTATCTATCTATCTATCTATCTATCTATCTATCTATCTATCTATCTATCTATCTATCTATCTATCTATCTATCTATCTATCTATCTATCTATCTATCTATCTATCTATCTAAAGAAAGCAGTTTAGATCGTTAGAATAAGGTCTATATTACTCACAATTAAAAGCATTCCCGATAAAAACAGCATTAAATAAAATAAAACTGACCACAAGTTTGGCCAATCCAAATGGGATATAGCACTTGCGGTTGCTAAATGTAAAAACCAAATTTTTTCCTCATCCGACGGATAATAATAAACAGGCTGTTCTGTAAACGAAATTAATAATTTTATTTAATAAATGTTTGATCATACAACAACTTACCAAAGAAATATTCCTGTATGTAATGAAATATCACTTCCAAACCAATAACTATACCCAACTGACCAATGGCAATTATCCAACTATGTTTCATAATATTCGTTTTGAATTTATTAAAACTTGATAATGTTATGAAGATACCCCAGCCGGGTCCAAAAGCTGTTATACCATAAACCGGTATTAACACAGTCAATTCAATAACTTCATCCCAATCAAGTGTCATATCACGTTTAAATACATCATCCGTACCGGGTAAAAAGCTAAGGCGTATTAATAATATTAAGAAAAGTACCAGTGATATCCAAACGGTATAACGGATAATTTGACCAAACTGTAAGAGGTAATTGAGGATTTTATTTCAAAACAATATTTGTGGAAATATATTTCATTCGAAATAATAGAGCCAATTAAATTGAACTTACCTTTTTGGTATTGAAAAATTAATAAAAGAATATAATCACAACTGTCCAAACTGAAATGGCACAAACTATCAACTGCCATGAGATGGAAAAATTAACATCATCATTCGACAGCGCATTTGTATCGTTAAAGAGTGATCTGTGAAATACATTAGAAGGAAAACTAGTTTAAAATATATAAAAACTATAAGAAAGATATGGACGCCTGCAAGCTAAAGTAAGAACCCCTAAGTTTTATGATTAGGCCCAAGTTAATAGCTCTATAAATAACTACTAACTATAGTTATAAACAACAGTTTAAAAACACTTGCGCGCTATATTCGTGTAAGATTAAAGCTTTCATAACTTACTTGAAATACAACACTGAAGGTATATGATGATTACGAAATAAATATTCCTCAGAAGAAGAATCTGTTGTATCGTTCTTTTCAGGTAAATCGCAAATCTGGAAATAAAATGCAAATATATTAAAAACATTTCAAAATGAAGTCAAATTACGATTTTATCTTACAGTTGTCTCATTTTCTATGGCCCATTTCTTGTAACCTTCGCAACTCCAGGGTAATGTGGGCTGCAAGGATCCATATATATAGATTAGAGGTATTACGGCGTAATTAGCATAAAAAGAAAGTGCACAAATATTTAAGGCCAGAGTAATATAACCGATGCCTGAGAATAATAAGATTAAATTTTTATTTCAAACATTTTTCGTTTTTTTTTTACTAAATAATACAAACCTTTAAGGAGAGGAGTTATACGGAAAGCAGATATAAAACCACTACTTGAAAATTGACCCAAATAATATTGTATTACAATAAATGGTATTATATAGATGAATAAACCGATTAGATAAACAATTAAAACGGTAATAACTGAAAAAATTATAAATAATGAGAGAAATTACAAAAAAATTTAAAGATTTTTGCACTTTTAGGAAATTCGTCTAAGAAACTCATGTTACCCTAGAGAACTACATATTTTGGAATTTAGGCATACTGCAGTTATGGTTCGGAACAACCAAATAGAAGTCATTCCCCAATATAAAAAGAGCAACTTTTAACTCACTTCTATTGTTAAAAGTTAAGTTAGAATGACAATATATCATCAATAATATATAATATTCTTTCGGTAGCAGTTTCTCGAATATATTTTGAAACCTTTGGTCCAAATTTACAGTAGCAGGGGCTCTCGCTGCAATAAAGTCAAATATACATATAATTTATGTATGTCATATCTCATTCGATCTCAAGATTATATCAGATCTAATAGAAAAGAGAAATTCTTTAGAATATAGGTTTAATAAATAAAACAAGTATGAATGTATAGTCGGGCTTAGCCGACCATATGATACCATACACCAGTCGGTACGTTAAAAATGGGGATAATTAAAAAATAAAGCATTTGAAAATATGGGCCCATCCTAATAAATGTTGGTAGAGGAGTCTTCTTCAAAGTTATTTATGTAGAATTTGTGTTAGTCATTTTCTGATGGAAGTTTGTATGGGGGCTAGCTCAAATGAGGCTTGATCTTTAATGCCATTAAAAGTTCTATAAATATAATCTATATATATAAAAGAGTAGCGTTACTGACTGACTGATTCATCATCGCACAGCCCAAACGGCTGAACCTAGAATCATGAAATTTTGGCAGTAGATGTGTTTTTGGTTATGTAAATCCACTAAGGAGGGATTTTTGGAAATTTGTACATTTACGGGTGAAAAGGGGAAAAGACGGGTAAAACAGGTTTTCTTAATTATATAACACAATATTAGTGATACAAGAAAGATTTTAAATGCACCTGTATCTACTCTTAAAATGAGCAGATGGGTATCTGGCACTTTTTTGAAATTCGTACTTTTAAGGGATAAAAATGTGTAACAAAGGTGATTTTAGTACCTTTTTTTTGGCCCTTTATAACTTAATAACGAAATAATTAACAAAATCAAATTTTTATAAATATTTTGGATACATCTCCCAAAATTATGAGACACCTGTTTCGTACTTTTTTTAAAATTCAGTCCTTTTTGGGTGTAAAAGGTAGAAAGCTGTATTTATGGTACTTTTTTTTAGCACATTAAGAAAACTTTTTCGGTTTATTGAATTATTCCTATTAAATTACGGACTAACTCCGTAATATTTATTGTAATAAAACTTTTTGTCATTTCACTGTGGAAAAAAAAGTACCAAAAAAGGAAAAAACAGGAAATTTAATTTTATTCAAACTCATTGAGACGATTTTTATAAAATTTCAAAAAGTAGTTTATTTACTCACACAAAATAAGCTATTGGTATATTATTTTGGAATTCGGGTACTAAGGCCTATATAGGACCAAATTCGAGTAAATTTTTTGGTACCTTTGGAAAGCACAATTTTTTGGAAAGCACAATTTTTCTGGAACAAATGAATGCAGATTTGAATCATTTGAGTTTTATTTGTGATATATAGATTTAAATACGGAACATTTTGTAAACTTAATTCTCGAAAAAGTATATTTCTAAGCGAAAGGGGGAAACTTTGTATTCTTTATTAGTACTTTTCACTTAGGTAAACTTTATTCCACTGTTGGTACTTTTTCTTCCTTCAAATGATAATCTATGTATGTTCTTTAATATGAACTCAAAACACATGATTATTAAACAAACACGGTCCTCATTGAATAAGATTCTTTAAGAGACAACTTTTTAGTACTTTTTTATCTCACAAATTGTACTTTTTTTAATTTTCTAAAATATTCAACCTAGCAAGATTAATTTTAACATACATGGTCTTGACTGAATAATATTCTGTAAGAGGGAACTATTTGGTACTTTTCTATTTTCAAATGGTACCCTTTAGATTCTTTATAATGGTTAACCGAAACACACGGTCCTTATTAAATGAGAATTTACTGAGAGAGATTTTTGTACTTTTTCGTTTTTCCGATGGTACTTTTTGATATTTTTACGATATTGAACAAATAATTTAAAATATAGGGACCTTAGTGAATGAGTATCTACTGAAAGGGACTTTTGGTCCTTTTTCATTCATCAAATTATTTTTTTTTTTGAATTGTATATAATACTGAACACAGAAACATAAAATTTTTTTTTAATGATGACCTATTAGAGGTATTTTATGGTACTTTTTTTCATATAATACTTTCAAAATTTTCTATAATGTGAAAGCTAAAGGAATGAAACTAAAATTACAAGATGTTTAATAAATTTTAATTTTCTATAAAAGTAAACAAAATTTTGATGTATTTAATTTATGTTAGGGTAGCGAAGCACCCAGGGTATGCTAGTGATGTATAATAATGTGCCCAAAGGCCCTATTCGGGGGATACGGTTGTTTGGAGGCTAGGCGAAATAAAATACCGATTATCCATTTTCAATAGGCTTCGTCCTTGGGCCAGAAAAGAGTGTGTGCAAAATTTCGTCCAAGTATCTTGAAAATTGCGACTTGCCCTTGCGCACAATACTTTCCTATCAGATAAAAGTAAGATATTAAAACCTGTAAACAAATTCCAAAAAGCCTGTTGTTATTACTAAATGAAAAACGTATAGTACATATTCCATTAGTTCTGAACATAAAATTTTCTTTAGAAAGCTTCACTCTATACTAAAAGTTTATCGCAAAACTCCTCCTACGATGAACACAATATCAAATGAGACCCATAGATGTGATCTCTATAACACATCTCTATAGATGTGATCTTAATATATAAATTATATCTAGAGCGGAAGACACTAAGCGTTTTCGCATTTCGTGCTTTTCATACCTACTTCGCATTCTACGCTTCAAGCTACACGCGCTACATCATATAGGTATATTGAGTATTCAATCATCTAGCTCACTCCGTTCGTAATCTACCGTGCTTCCAATGGTCTGGCCAAAGGACGTACATGGCTAGATCGTCTTAGAATTAAATAAGGACCCAGAATATATGTATATTTTGTGGGTCAATCAGCAATATTTCTATGTGTTACAAACGGAATGACAAAATCAATATACACCCATATTTTCTGATGGCGGGTATAAAATACAATTAATTCATTATATTTAGTAAATAGTAAAAAGTGAATCAATTTGCATTGTATTTCTTCTTAAGTACATATGCGTATTTAAAACCGATAAACTAATAAACAAATATGCAAACAGATCGTGTTTATGGTTTTACATTTCTTAGTAATTAATAAAGGCTCTATTATGAGTCCATATTAATTAATCTTTCTATGCATATGAACGCAATTAAATTAAATAGCGTTAATACAAATCACAAATAAATTTATTGACTTTTCAATAGAAATTTGTAGTTTAAAATTTAAGCTAATCCCAATGTTAGAGGTCTGTAGTTGTAGCAAATAGATAGATATATAGATAGATAGATAGATAGATAGATAGATAGATAGATAGATAGATAGATAGATAGATAGATAGATAGATAGATAGATAGATAGATAGATAGATAGATAGATAGATAGATAGATAGATAGATAGATAGATAGATAGATAGATAGATAGAGATATAGATAGATAGATAGATAGATAGATAGATAGATAGATAGATAGATAGATAGATAGATAGATAGATAAAAAGATAAATAAATTTAAATATTATTTGAGTCCAAACTGAATTAACTGTTAATTTTACATATCTCAGGTAATCTGGCGGATCAATTATAGAGTCAGTCCTTACCTGGAGCGAATTGCGATTAAATGCTGTCTAAATTCAACAAATTACAACTACAAATATTTAACAAATTAAACTTACTATTCTTGTCCAATATATAAAACCAAGGCAATGAAAACATATCCAGCCGAAATGCCAAACCAAGACCAGCATAAATGAAATCATTTGGATTGACCCAGTAACCACGCTTTGTATCGGGTATAAATTGTTTACAGTTACTTTCGCATGGCATTTTTGAGTCAACAAATTCTCTTCACAATTTTAATTTTCACAAACAATTGAATTCTATGACACACAATTAAAAAGATTACAAGAAATTAAGAGAAAAATTTGCTAAGAAATTAAAACACGCAAGTTCGAAAAATTTTCGAGTGCAATAATTCGAAACAAAATCTCTTTTGATTTTTAAATAATTTTATTATTAATTTGTTTGCTTTTCGCCTGTTTGATTCTTATTATTAGAAGCATCGACGAACGACTGATGTGTAAAAATAGATAAAATTAAATGCAAAGTAAAATTTTGCGATGCAATTTGAATGCTAATGGGAGCAAAGCATGTACATTATTTTTACATTAATATGTAAAATACCTAAATTTTTCTTTGATGATGTCATCTAGTCCCTAACAAAAGTTCTCCCGGATTATAGCGTAATGTACGTGTGAACATTGGAAGACGTTTGAAACAAGAGGTTTTATTATTTTATTGCACTTTTACTACTTATACTACTGTTTTTCTTGGTGCACTTGTATTTGAAAATGTAGACTGATATTGATAATTTTCTAACATAATTAACTATTAGTAATACACATACACAGATAAAAACTTTAACTTAATTGTAGAATTCAATTGTCTGGTCTACAGTCTACACTATAGTCTAGCCTACTGCCTAGATATTTTCGATACGCAGGACGCATTTCGTGGGGACGGAAAGCCCTCAAGATCATGTCTCTTAATACATAAGGGATTGAAATTTTGTTATCCTGGTTTGTTTTCTAAAGTTGCTCTGTTTCTCTTAGTACAAGCTTTACTCTTGTTATAAAACCTTACCAATTTTTGTCCTCGCTTATTTTTTGCTTTAGCTTTCCGAAATCCATATTGGTTATTTGATAGATCAATTGCATTTTCAATAACTTCCGTTAGTATAATACTTTCAAGGCACTTGCGGATAGTGTCAAATAGACAGATCGGTCTGTATGATCAACGATCTCTTATGACTTTATGTGGTTTAGGAATTAGAATAGTCTAGTCTATAGTTTAGTCTATAGTCTAGTCTATAGTTTAGTCTATAGTCTAGTCTATAGTTTAGTCTATAGTATAATATAGTCTAGACTAATATATAGTTTAGCCTAATCTATAGACTAGCCTATAGTCTAGTCCATAGTCTAGTCTATAGTCTAGTTCATAGTCTAGTCTATAGTCTAGTCTATAGTCTAGTCTATAGTCTAGTCTATAGTCGAGTCTATAGTCTAGTCTATAGTCTAGTCTATAGTCTAGTCTATAGTCTAGTCTATAGTCTAGTCTATAGTCTAGTCTATAGTCTAGTCTATAGTCTAGTCTATAGTCTAGTCTATAGTCTAGTCTATAGTCTAGTCTATAGTCTAGTCTATAGTCCAGTCTATAGTCTAGTCTATAGTCTAGTCTATAGTTTAGTCTATAATATAGTCTATAGTCTTATCTATAGTCTAGTCTATAGTCTAGTCTATAGTCTAATCTATAGTCTAGTCTATGGTCTAGTCTATAGCATAGTCCATAGTCTATAGCAGAGTCCATAGTATAGTCTATAGTCCAGTCTATAGACTAGTCTATAGTCTAGTCCAGTTTAGGCTATAGTCTGGTCTATAGCTTAGTCTATAAAAAAATTCTAGTCGAGTATATATTCTAGTCTCTTGACATTATATGATCTAGAGATAATTAGTTTAGTACTTTGAAACATAAAAAATACTTACTCCCTTTCTAATAATTTAGTAATATTTTAGTATGCAAATTTTCCATGCCTGGTACTTATTTAAGTAGTGATTTGTAAGCGTGTGTGGTAAGTAATTGCTACCAATGTCATCACCGTCTTCAAATAATTAGTTAGCTTTTAAACGCATTAGCTTTTAAACTTATTACCTATTAATGTAAGTTTTGGCTGGGAATATAATAAAATTTTAAATTAACAAGCAATTTCTAAATATTTTTATTGAATTATTATTTTTTTTTAATATCGGCTTTATATTACAGTCGGTTATATTGTTTCGTTCAAGAGTTATACACTATTACAAATTACAACATCTTTATAACGTTCACGGTCCTCTAGTTCAACGGGATACCAATTATTTGGTCTATTAACATCACTTTGACACACATAATAAACGGCATAGGTCGGTATTAAAACTATTGGAATAATAATAAAGATTAAGGCGAAAATTGCTATAAACTGATTTGATAAATAGTGGGTAACGCATGCCTCTAAAAGAAAATATATCTGAAATAAAAAAATATCGTTAAATTAGAGACTTTTGATAATTTTAGATTTTACCAGAATAATCAACAGCCCCAATGGTACTACAAATCGAAGAGCATTAATTTGCCACGTGGAAAATTCTGAATTTGTCATAAATTTTATATCCCGCTGAAGACGTTCACGTCCATAAATCCATAGTAAAGTCAGTATTAATAATAAATTAAGCATAGTATGAGTAAAATATGTATCAATTAAAATAGCAGTAAAATTTCGAAAGCCAACCTATTAGAAGTTATGGAGATATTAAAAAAGTTTGAATCGTAGTATATAGTAAAAAATCACAATTATTTATACATACATATGAAGTGAAGTATAGAGAAATGGATGCTGTGGCGGCTATGAGGCATGTTCCTATTAATACTTTGCACTTTCTTAAAGCAGTAAATTCATCAAAAACTGTAGTCAAAATTGTATACAATTCCATGATCTAGAAAATGGGATTTAAAATAAAATACATATCTTCTGAAATAGGTCTTTGAGAAAGAGCTTCGAAAAACAGTTTCTTACGATTGTTAGCATGGCAGATAAAAACAGCATAAAATAATATAATATTGACCATAAATTGGCCCATGCCATATCGGTTATGGCACTTCCTGCGGATAAATATGGTATCCAAACATGTTCCACTTCCGTATAGTACTTTCCACTTGTTACTTCTTTAAATATAAATTTTAGTTATTTCTAATATAGAAATATTTAACATTTCTAAAACTTACCTTTAAAATATTGTTTTATTAAATTCGCCAATAAATTTAAACCAATAACTATAGCCAACTGCCCGAGTCCAATAAACCAACTCTTTTGCATAATATTGGTATTAAATTTATTAAAACTAGCCAATGTTATGAAAAGACCCCAACCGGGTCCAAAAGCATATATACTATAAATTGGCATCGATATAAGACTATGTGTAAAATTCACCCAAGAGGGTACGATAATACTATAAAATACTTTTCCAGAACCGGGTAAAAAGCTGAAGCGTATTAATAACACCGAAAGAAGTGCGAGCAATATCCAAATGGTGTAACGTATAATAATACCAAACTGTAAAAGAATAACAAATTATTTTTATTAAACCCTTCTTCTTTCATCTGTTATATTTTGTATGAATATTAGTAATGTAATTTTTGAAAAGGTCGTAAATGGGTACGCCCCTCTCACCTGAAATTGAAAATCTCGATCTAAGTACTATAAGTTCAAAAAACATTAGCAGCAATATTTTCGAAATTGATCTCGAAAATTCCGTGAGTTTGATGTATTGGAGGAAAAATCAAGTTTTTGTTAGAGTATTTTTTCAGGTCTACAAAACGACCTATAGTGCATTATAAGGATCATATAAATTTAAAAAAAGGAACAGAAATGGATTAAACTGTCGTCTATGGTGGGGAACTAAGGCCCGTTTCGTTAATATGCATTGATTGCGAGAAATTCTTAAATTAGATTCTTAAAAAAGTTCCACATAATATGAATGTTCACAGCTTCAAAAAAATTGTTATTATACGGGGGTATATGATCATCAAGTCATATTCTGAAGAAGACTTTGTTTGGGAACTAGGGTCATTTAACGAGATATTAGAACATTCAATATAATTATAAGCTTAAAACACCTAGTCGGGGGTTACAGAAACATAAGGGCTAGGCGAATTAACGGACTGATTTTATGGCCTCCGGTAGGTTAGTGTTTATGATTCCTGTCTGATAGACCGGAGTTGGTAGGTTCGATTCCCACCCAGAGGCCGAGGAGTATCTGCCGAGCGTCATATAGATGGAGGAGACTCTGAAAGTGGTTTTGAGCTAAATTGGTAAACTTTATTTTGGGGTTTTAACCAATATTTTGGGTGTTACATATATCATCACAAACGCATACTTAATACTGTGGTCACTATAAAAATATTGGTTATCAGATACTCGTTTTAATATATATTTTGAGTTGGCGTATGGTGAATCCTAATCCTTTTTCATAGCACACCCTAGGCATGTTGCCTTGATGATTTTAGCCATATTGGTGTTATTGCAATCCGGGGATTTGACTACAAACTGTTGAGAACTGGTCTTAGACTTTGTCTTGTTTCGGTTATTGGAGAGGTTCCTTCTTGGTGAACGTGGTGGCTGTGCTTTAACCCCAATCTTACGGAAAGCGATTAAAAAGGGTTGTATGGTATAATCTATATTTCTGATTATGTTCGGTTCTGTTGCCGAGATAATTGATGCAACGCTGAGTAGTTACTGCAATATTAGGCGTTGAAAAAGGGTTGGTCTTAAGTGTACATGATACGGGGAGGTTGTAGGGGTGAATGGGGCCTCACCCATCCATATACCTGGAATGAGGGTGTCGTATGTTTTTCTGTGTTGGATTAATGATTTATATATGTATACTGGATTGAATGCTGATGGATGTAAAGTATTTTATACAAGTGATGCCATTGAAATTTCCTTCTTTCTTAGAGCTACTTAAAGATAAGTAGTATCGTGATGAAGAACTTAAAGGGATAAATTTATCTCCTTTGTTGCATTGTGTTTTGAATTGGATTTTGATTGAACTTACCATTTCAGTATTGAAGAATTTATAAAAGAACAATATGACCAGAGTCCAAACTATAATGTCACATAATACCAATTGCCATGACATTGAAAAATCAACAAAACCGTAAGTAGTTTCGAAAAATGTTCTAAAAAAGAAAACAATATTAATTTTTGTATAGCTTTCACCTTCGTCAGAAGGGTATTTATAAGTTTGTCATTCCGTTTGTAATTTCTATAATATAATTTTTTGAGCCTATAAAGTATACATATATTCTGGATCCTTAAAGATAGCGGAGTCGGTTTTGCCATGTCTGTCTGTATGTCTGTCTGTGCGTGTGTATGTTGAAATCAGTTTTCAGTACACCCGGATATATCTGCAAGATCCAAACTTTCAATAATTCTATTGAAAATACGATCGAATAGAACGCTATATAAAATCAGTCCACAAAACAAAATATATAATTATACGGTAAATTTTGTTATTGTACTTTACCTTATAAAAACAATGCAGAACGAGAGCAGCAGAGCAATAGTAGTAGAGCGAGAGCAGCACTAGTGTGTTGTTATTGGCTAGAAACATGAAATTATGTATGTCGAGCCTGGCTTAAGTTAGAAGCCATAAAAGGGAACTTTTTGGTAATTTTTTGTTCTACAAAAGGCACTTTTTGAGTTTTCTTTAATAATGAACTTAGAAACATGAAATTAATTATGTAGAGTCCGGATTCGACGAGAACACAACAAAGGGGATTTTTTGGTACTTTTTCGTTCTACAGAAGGTCTTTTTTTGAACTTTCTATAGTATTTACCTAGAAACATGAAATTTAGTACGTAGTGCCTTAACTAGGAAAGAACCTGAAGAAGGGACTTTTTGGTACTTTTTCATTGTACAAAAGGTACTTTTTCAATTTTCTATAATATTGAACATAGAAACATGAAATTAAGTATCTAGAGCCCGGATTACATCACAACACATAAAAGGGTACTTTTTGGCACTTTTTCGGTCTACAAAAAATACTTGCTAAAAATGAAATTTAGCATGTAGGGCCGTGACTAGGTAAGGACCTAGAAAAAGGGTCTTTTTGGTACTTTTTCGTTCTACAAAAAGTACTTATTGAGTTTTCTATAATATTGAACCTAGAAACACGAAATTAAGTATGTAGAATCCGGATTAGGCGAGAATACATAAAATGGGACTTTTGGTACTTTTTCGTTCTACAAAAGGTACTTTTTTAAATTTCTATAATATTGAACCTAGAAACATGAAATTAATTATGTAGAGTCTGGATTAAGTGGGAAACCATAAAACGGGACTTTTTGGTACTTTTTCGTTCTTTAGAAGGTACTTTTTAAAAATTTCTATAATACTGAACCTAGAAACATAAAATTAAGTATGTAGAGTCTGGATTAAGTTAGAATCCATAAAAGGGGGCTTACCGTTTTGCAATTGGTATTTTTTTTTTGATCTTTTGTTATAAAATTCGTACTGATTGTTTTTTAACAAATCATGGTGAAGGGTATATAAGATTCGGCACAACCGAATATAGAACTATTACTTGTTTTATTTATCATTATTATTAATTAATATTAAACCGGTGGTTAGCTGTAACCAATGGTTTAAATATTAAAATGCTTTTAGTAAATTTGAATTAAAGAAAAATAAAATATTTAAGTTAGATTTACCTATAAGTAGTACTAGGACTAAGTACTTGTTCCTCTGAGTTACACATATGTAAAGAACTTACTTGAAATACAAAGCTGAGGGTATGTAATTATTACCAGCGATTATGTGATCCGAATAGTAAGTATCGTTGCCGTCTGTTACATATAAATTGCAAAGCTAAAAATTTTACATATTTCAAACATAATTATTTAAAATTTACGATAATAAAAAATAAAAATATTTCTTCTTACATTTATCTTTTCCTGTTTAGTAAAATTCATCGACCATTTTTCGTAATTTTTACAATTCCAGGGTAATGTTGACTGCATAGAAGAAAACATATAGACAAGTGCTATCATGGCAAAAATACTATAAAATGAAAGTACACAAATATTTAATATTAGAGCAACATAACCAATGCCTGAAATGAAAAAGTTTTTCATTTAAAAATGGTTACTCTTTCGCATGGAATTTAACAAACCTTTATAGAGAGGTGTTAAACGAAATGCTGAGATATAACTACTACTAGAAAATTGACCCAAAAATGATTGCAACACAATAAATGGTACTATATAGATAAATAAACCCAGTAAACATTCGGGCATAAAGTAAATAACTGAAAAAAGAAAAATAAAAAAGAATTGAGAAACTTAATTATTAGAATTTTTGGTAACAGACTTACCATTCCCATCGATCAAATAGATTTTTGACAATGAAAAGACATCAAAACGAAATGCCAAACCTAAACCGGCATAGATAAAATCATTCGGATTGGTCCAATGACCACGATTAGTATCGGGTATAAAGCCATGACTTGACATTATCATTTTCAAAATTAAACAAATTGAGTTTCGTTTCTTTCAGATTTTTTTTAAACTACAAGTAGGCTTATAATCAAAAATTGCAATGGAAATTTGTTAATTTCGGATGTGCTCCGAAATTGGGTGTGGGTGGGTTCCAATTATAGACCGATTTCTAAAATTTTATACAGAAATTTTGCTTTCTATAAAATATGCTTGTATTGAATATAATCATTATATTGGTATTGTTAAGACTGCTTTAAATGTTAAAGTCAATTAGAGTTACTTCCGAAATGACCGAAGGGATTTTACGTATATATGATCATCGCTTCATATTTGATCATGTATACGATAAAAGAGGCTTTTAGGATTAAATATCAGCCGGTAGGATTAAATATAAGCCGATAGGATTAAATATAAGCCGATAGACAAAAAATTGGCCGAACCTTAAAATTGGGGTTTTGTATTAGGGTAAGGTCAAATAAGAGCCGATCGTTACAAAAATCGGCAGTGGTTTTTAGGCTTAGTTTTGCCGAGTTTTGGATAATGGGGACTGGGTGAAATACCTTGTGTACAAGGTTAACATAAAAAAATTGAAGACAATACAGAAGTAGCTATCTGAACTCCTTTTGGGCATTTTTTGCTGGAAACAAGAGATGAAAAGTTACACTCTTGTATGACAAAAAAGACAAAAAAGTCCAACTTTAACCCTATCTGAGTGTCTGGCAGTTCTGCACCAATAGAGCTGTATGATCGAATTCCCAATAGAACTAACTTTGGTGCAAATATCGAAAAGGTTGGTCACTTGACCCATTTACAAATATTATTAAATTCATGATTTGACATTACAAATATTACAAGATTCCGCAAATTAAAATTTTCTTTACCCACCATCAAAAAAGATGGGGGCTATACTGATTTTATCATTGCGTTTATAACACATCGAATTATTGATCATAAATAAATTATTATTAAATTCTAAGATGAGTCATTATTGAATTCTAAGATGGATCTTTATTAAATTCAAAGAATGTCTGTTGAAAGCACAATAGGGTTCGAACGAAAAGAGACAAAGGGTTTGATAAGGTTTGTTTGGTATCGAATATCGGTTCACGTTGTTGTATAGCCCTTTATACAAGTGGCCCACCCAAAAAGCAGTTTTTGCAGTCTTTTAGAAATTCATTTATAGTAATGAAAATCGATATAGACAAGTTTTATAGGAACCAATTTTTTTTTTAATCTTATGATTATCGGATCATAATTGACCCTACCCATATAAAGTCCTCTTCAGAAATTAGCTTTAACACATATTACTCACTTAAAAATACAAGTACCTACATCGATAAAACTCCACACAGACATGTTTTATACGAATCCAAATCTCCCTACAAAATTTTGTGAGAATCGTGGATCGAAATGTGGACCGAAATTTTTGTGCGTTACAAACATCAACTACTACAGTGGTGCAGAGTATAAAAATTTTAAAACTATGATCAGCTGGGCTAATTATTTCACCATATATTCAGTACACACTCACACACAGGCTTTGATGATGGCCATAAAAGTTTTAGCATTTTTACTTGTACTTTCTATTTCGTTTATATAAGATTTGATACTAAACTTCTTTCCTTTGGTACGACAACAATCGAGATAAGTACCACGATATTAGATATATTTGTTTATTTGTTAAAATAATATTAAATTAATTTCTACATATGTATATATCAGCGAAACACAGTGAGTTCTCAAATGAGCTCTCTTGTACTCTCTTTTTCACACACGTACGTATGTTCATACATGTAAAAAAACTGGTCAGAGAACAAAATTTATATTCTCTGCCTATCGCTGGTATGTATTTATAAACAAATTGTAGAGCATAGACTAATAATTACAAAATACGTAGAAAACCAAAGAGAGAATTGCAATTTTTGCTCTCTAGTTTCTAGTGTGCAAAATCAATATAACTTGTTGATTGCAACTTGGACCACTGTCGATAGAATATAGTTTTAAAACTGTCGCTAGCGTTTGTGGTTGCAATTGAAATTATGGGAAATGGGACGAAACAAGTAGGAAAGTATAGTCATGCATGGCCGACCATATGAAACCCTACACCAGTCAGTATGTTTAAAATTTGTATTATTTTTTAAATACTAAAGCATTTAGGTTTTTGTTTAATTCGGAAATATGTATACCATACACCATTTTAGTCTTGAGGATATATCAGGTTTATGCTGATGTTTGTAACGCACAATAATATTGGTCCTATACCCACCTTTAAGTATACCAATCGGCTCAGAATCATTTTCTGAGTCGATTTAGCTATGTCCGTCCGTAAACCTTGTAACTACAGGTCGCAATTTTGAAAATAATTCAATGAAATTTGGTACATGATATTCTATTGCTCCAAGGACGAAGCCTATTGAAAATGGTTAACGGTCCACTATTTCACTTGGCCTCCATAGGTAATCAAACTATAGGTAGAAATTTTTGAGATAATTCAATGAAATTTATCACATAATCTTCTATGGTACCATGGAGAAAGCCTATTGAAAATGGTTAACATCAGAACCCTCCAAATAGGGCTTTTAAACCTTGTATTTAAACTACAGGTCGCAATTTTGGAGATAATTCAATGAAATTTAGGCCTCACGCTGAACCCGCCAAATAGGGCTTTTAAGTTCATAATTATGTTTAATATACTCGTATCTTGACAAAAAGCTGCAAAACCAAGTTCTATACTAGCTGATGACCTTCGTGAACTCTATAAATATAGGGTCTCATATGACCCTAGCCCCTATAAAAACACCCCATCAAAATTTTGCTTAAATATCCACAATTTTATTAAATAATAAATGGCTTTAGTATATCTGCGGCAAGGTACAATACAACTTAAATGCTACATCTTATTCGTATACACGTGTAGGGTATTATATGGTCGGCCTCGCCCGACTATAACTCTTTACTTGTTTTACTTAATGTTGACACAAAAAGAGACTTTCTACAATAGTGCTCTTATGGGGGTAGGGGTAAATAGGCCTATCCTTATACATATATGTTCGTAGAGGAATTGACGTCTTCATCGAAGTTATTTATGTAGAATATAAACGTGGTATTAGTATTTATTGACATAATAGATCATTTAACATAAGTAATTATGAACCAAAAAACCTTATACGAGGGGGTACGGTTGCACGTGGGCTAGGCAAAATAATTAATTTGGTCACAATAGGGCCGATGGCCGATGGTCCCTAAAGTAGGACACAAGCGAAGTAATAGTATCGTTTTAACATTCCCGAGATTTCCTACTTCAATTCGTCACCGTACTAACCTTTTACAAGTTACCGATTAATTTAATTTTTTTCTTATGTCACCACTGTGCATAATTATATTATTGTTATATGGCGTCAAATAAGCGCCAGTATTTTCTTAACTTGCTTGAGGATTCAAACTATTTTATTTAATGTTTGAATATTGATTTTTTTCTCAAAAATAAAATTAAATAAAAATAATTTTATTAAATTTTACTTTAATACTTTTTTAATAATTTTAAACGCATTTTTTAAACACTTCTCTCTGATTTCTACATTCAAAATATGTGACAATTAATAACTTTTTTAATGTATTCCACTTAATATAATTGTTTTTTATTTATTTATTGTTATCCTTTTTACTTGTAAGTAAGATACAAATAACGTGACGAATTTAGTTTGAGATGTCATTCTCAACTGTTTCAAATAGGGATGCCGTCTGCATTTAAAGAGAGGAACAAGAATGTTTCAGTTTATTTTATTACCCAGCAAGCACTTTTTTGCAATTTCAAATTGAACAAGTAAGAAATTACAGTCGGGCGAGGTCGACCATTTAATACCTTACACTTTTTACAAAAATATAATGTGATTTCGTTGCCATTATTAAAGCATTTAAGTTGAATTGTACCTTGCCTCAGATAAACATACTTAAGCCGTTTATTGTTGAATAAAATTGTGGACATTTAGGTGAAATTTCGAAGGGGGCCAGGGTCATATAAAAACATGTTATTATGGAATTCGTGAGCGTCATCAAGTCTAGTATAGAACTTGGTTTCTGCCGCTTTTTGTCGAGGCACGAGTATGATTATGAACTTAAAAGCCCTATTCGGTGGGTTCAGTTGTATGGGGGCTTGGTGAAATAATGGATTGATTAAACCATTTTCAACAGACTTCGTCTACGGTATCATAGACGATCATGTGCCACATTTCATTGAATTATCTCAAAAATAGAACATCATGTACCAAATTTCATTAAATTATCTTCAAAATTATGATTTGTACTTTGATTACAAGGTTTACGTGGACGGACGGACATAGCTAAATTGGTACACTTTAAGGTGGGTATAGGACCAATATTATTGTGCGTTACAAACATCAGCAAAAACCCAATATACCCTCCCCACTAAAGTCAATGGAAATTTAAATTTAAATACATTGTAATGCAGAGCGTATTGTGGAATATTTTTACATATAATTGACAAAAAAAAAAGATTTTCTACAAGAGGGCTCATAGGGGAGTAAGGGTAAATATGGGCCTATCCTTTTAAATTTTGGTAGAGGAATTTACGTCTACTTCAAAGTTATTTATGTAGATTTTAATTGTTTTATTAGAAATTATAAGTAAATTTTGACCCACAAGACATGTTCTGAAGGGGAGTTTGTATAGTGTCCAATTAGTCCTAAAGGCCCGATTCGGGGGGTACGGTTGTATGGGGGCTAGGCGAAATAATGCACCAATTTCAACAAATGGTGTTCGTCCTTGAACCAGGAAAAGAGTATGTGCCAAATTTCTTCAAATTATCTTGAAAATTGCGACCTGCAGCGTGCGCACAATGTTTACGTGGACGCATAGACAGACAGACTGACGGACGGACATGCGGACATAGCTAAATGTGGAGTATATGTGGGAGTTCAAGTGAAACTCTGAAGGGCTTTTTTTGTTATCGATATTAGTAAAACTGAGTTCCTGAACAACAGACTATAATGATTCCATAAAACAGACCCGATATTGGCGTACATTTTTTTGTAAGAATATATCTATATTTTCTACATTTTCCATTTTACTTTAACATTAATACAAAATGTTATTTATTAAATTACACTCTCCAACTATAATTGAAATAAAATTAACAAAAAAGGACGTATAAAAATATATATATTTTTGTTAAATTATAAAGCTATTAAAAAAACGAAATCTCCAAATCACAATTATAGCACATTATTGGTAATCTCACTAAGTTGATGGGTTATATCCGCATTACCCATTGCTTCTTCATAACGTTGACGCTCCTCTTGTTCAACCGGATACCAATCGTTTGGTCTGCAGCAACGTTGAAAACGTGTTCTAAATGAACCCATACTTTGACGCATAGTATAGACAGCATAGCCCGGTATGAAAAGCCATGGCACTACTATAAATATTATAGCGAAGACTGCTATTACACCATTGGATATCGTGTGTTCGTAGTAGGCTAAAAACATACCAATTATCTGGAAAGATAGTATTGAAAAAACACCTTTTTAAATATAATTAAATAAATTTAAAAAAGTTTGGTTAGAAGTTTGTTTTTGAGGTCAATTTGTTGGTAATTGTAACAACAACTATGGGGAAGTAGATTTTAGAACCTACTTATACACATTTTTGTAAATGTATAAAAACTCACATTAAATTTGAAATATTAAGCTCACAAATAGAATAACACTTTTATTTCAAAAGATAAATAAAAAAATTTCTCGAAAATCTTCAATCAAACCTTGAGATCTGATTTCTATAACCTATATACAAATATTTCTAGTACCACCAATATATTAAAACTAATAACACTATGTATCAAATCACTTCCTCTTCCTTAACTTCATTTAGTGTATGTGTAATATCGGCATTTCCCACAGTTTTTTCATACTGTTGGCGATCGTCGGCTTCAACAGGATACCAATCGGTGGGACGACAACATCTTAAGAAGCGAGTTTTAATTGTGCCCATTGTTTTGATCATACAAAAAATGGCATAACCCGGTACAACTAACCACGGTACACCGATCAATAGTGCGGCATATAAATCGATGATTAAATTTGAAAAATAATGCTCCCAAAAAGCAAGTTGTATGAACAAGGCCTGTAATAAGAGTAAAATATTTTGTGGGGAATGTATAAAGTAGTATCGGACAAATATTTGAGAAATACGGAACATTGAGAGAAGTGAAAAGTGATAGATAGAAAGAAAGATTCTGTGACAGTACACCTTACTTAAGTGCGAACGTTAATACACCAACACAAATTAATAAGTCTTGTAAAGAACATTGAATATATTAGTTAACGGTTTACATAAAAATTCACACACACACTTATCTATGGAAAACTTACCAGGGCCAGCAGCATTCCCAAAGGTGCCACAAATCTAAGAATATTAATTTTCCATGTTGAAAAACGCTCATTTATCATAAATTCTATATCACGTTGGAAACGTACACGTCCATAAATCCACAATACAATCAGGAGTAAAAGTAAATTAATAGCGGTTTGTGTGATGTAAGTATCGGCCGTAAGGGCGGTGAAGTAAGTAACTCCATGCTATTGGGTGAGGAGAGAAAGTTATATTAAGATATTGTTACTAAGGTACATATATAATGAAAACTTACATTTGAGGTAAAGTACAAGGAAACGGCTGCTGTGGCTGCCACAAGACCAATACAAACTTCTAATTTTCGCTCTCTTAAGGAAACAAACTCATCGAATATTGTGGTCAATATTGTATACAATTGAATGATCTGAAAAAATAATGATACATTAAATGTTGTATGTTACACCCACCACCAATCGTTTCCAGATTTATGTAAGATCTAGCCATCTGTCTATCTACCTTTCTATCTATCTATCTATCTATCTATCTATCTATCTATCTATCTATCTATCTATCTATCTATCTATCTATCTATCTATCTATCTATCTATCTATCTATCTATCTATCTATCTATCTATCTATCTATCTATCTATCTATCTATCTATCTATCTATCTATCTATTTATCTGGTAGGTCTTCAGATTGAACGACCTGATGCCACTTCTGAGGGGAGGAAATATTGGGTTTGTTTTAATGTTGGTAATGCATTATAACAGCGGTCCTGTAGAATTTTGTAATGATAGGGCTTCATTCGATCATAGCCCTCATTCTTGGTTCATACCAGAAATGTATTGTTAATTATGATTAAATCATATAGATGTCCGATATCGGGCATAATTTTCCAAAATAATTTGATATTGAAAAAAGTTCAAAACGTATGGGGTCATCTTTTGAAAATAACTTTTGATTGATTCTTACAATAATTATAAAAAATTTATGCTTACAATCAAAAGCATGGCAGCCAAAAACAACATGAAATAAAATATAATTGACCACAAATTAGCCCAAGCCATATGGGACATAGCACTGCCGGTCGATAGATATAAAACCCAGACATGTTCCACTTCCGAATAGTAATTGTATTCGGTCGCTTCTGTTAAAGATTGATAAATTTATTTAATAATTGATTTTAAATCACTAAACACTTCTTCAAACTTACCACCAAAATATTGTTCCGTAAAATTGGCCAGCAAATCCAGACCAATTATAATACCTAACTGACCAAGACCAATTAACCAACTGTTTTTCATTATGTTCGTTTTGAATTTATTAAAGCTAGATAACGATATAAAAAGACCCCAACCAGGTCCAAAAGCCGATAAACCATAAAGTGGAATAGAGGCAAGTCCATTTACAATATCTCTCCAAGTAGGTATAACAACACGGCGATAGACATGACCAGAACCGGGTAAAAAGCTGAAGCGTATTAAGCACACAGTCAAAAGACCAACTAAAGTCCAAACGGTATAGCGGACAATTACACCGAACTGTAAAAGGAAACTGAGAATCAGGACAAAATATGAAATCCATTAAATGCACTCACCATTTCGGTATTGAAAAATTTATAAACAAATAATATCACAATGGACCAAACTATAATGGCACATAAAATCAATTGCCAAGACATAGAGAACTCAACATCATCGAAACTGAAGAGATTGATATCATTGAAAAGGGTTCTGCAAATAGATTTAAGAAATTGTTACGATTTTATTCGTATTATCTTTAAATCTCTCAACTTACTTAAAATACAACACTGAGGGTATGTGATGATTGTAAAACCTATAATCGGTGGAATTCATTTCTGTTTCATTACGAATATACAAATTACAAAGCTAAAATTATTTGAAAAATTATTTCATTGCTAATTAGTTAGTATGTAGGTGACTTTATAGGAAATTTTAACTTACATTTATCTCCTCTTCTTTAGTTAAATTTGTGGCCCATTTCGTAAAACCATCACATTCCCAGGGTAATGTTGGCTGCATGGACGCAAACATATATACCAAGGGAACCATGGCAAAAATACTATAATAAGAAAGTACACATATATTTACTGCTAACGTTACATAACCAATTCCTAGATAGAGAAAAATTCCCGATATTATCAATTTAATTTCAAAATATTTAAATTTTAACAAACCTTTAAAGAGGGGCGTTAAACGAAACGCTGAGATATAACCACTGCTGGAAAACTGACCCAAAAATGATTGTATCACAATAAACGGTATTATATAGAGAAATAAACTTATTAAATATATGGGCACAAAGGCAATAACTGAAAAAAAGACAATAAATAAAAAATTGTTAATAATAAGAATCAACAGAACCAAATCGTATATATTCACCGATAAAGTATCGTACATTTAAAATATTTCTCACATACAAAAAACATTCACATAGAGAACTAATTACTCTACTATCTACTTTAGGTATCGCGGTGACTTGACAGCATTGAACATATCTCGAAATATCTTTTACACACAGACACCAGGTGCACTCCAAAGGGACTTCTTCGATAACCGGGGCAAGACATAGTGCGAAAATTTGCCCTGTAGACAAACAGTTTTCATGGCATGATATATTGTGGTTCTACTCCATGTCAAATCTTTCCGAGGATATATTTGATCATCACCAGTTTATAGTGCTGAACTGATATACTTCGTTTAAAATTACAAGGTTTGTGGGATTCTATCGATAGCTTCAATTCCACAAGACCTGTGAGATCTGTAATGTGGTGGAAAGAACCTTTAAAAGTTTCCACGACAGGTTGCAAGAGGGCTACTGGCTTGTATTATTGTTCTTCCAAAGTTCAATGTTACATTGGTGACATCCAAAAATTTAAATTACAGGGTTTGTAGAATTCTGTCAATAGCTTCAGCTCCACAAGACCTGTGCGACAGGTTACAAGAAGGCAATTGGTTTGTATTATTCTCCTACCAAAGTTCCCCCAGGGGCATATTACGTTGGCAACGTGTCCATCTTAGTGTTATTGCAAAATTCCGGGGAAAGGAGATGCTACCAATATCTCTAGTCTATCCGGACTATAAATTGGTGATGATCAAATGTATCCTTAGCCTTTTTGAAATAATTTAGCATGGAGTTAAACCAGAGCACCATATTATCTGGCACTACGGGTGGTCAGTCACTGAGTAATGTGACAGAACAACATATGCTGGATTCCGGAATCGATTGAGTATCTCTTACGTTTCGCGTAGAGGGGCGCCAGCATAAGTTGGGAAATTTTCAGGTTGACACTTGTTAATTGCTTGTCATTCCGTATATCATTCTTTAAGGTCTGAGAATGAAACTGATATAGGTGGGTGAACGATCGAAGAAGTCTCATCTGCCCGACAGTCAGGTTGAGGTCCACCACTCAACTTGTCGCAGCAGTTATTGTCTTTGAATTGATTTTGGAAATTCCTATATCCTTTGACCTACTACCTCAACAAAAATATGGATGCTGATTAATTGCTGTGCTGTTGACGAATCGTCAGAGCCATATCAGTAGTGCTGTTGCGCGGTCTTAAAGAGGTTAAGGAATGCTCTGGAATGGGTCATTAGTTGATGGGGATTGCAATCTCGATAATGCAATCTTTCAGGACTTCAAAAGGGTGGTTAACTACCGGTATCCCTATAGATTGATTTCACCTAATGTTGGGGTCGACCCTGCTCCTGTCATTCCGCTACTATGGCAACAGAGATAGCTCGAGTACAAAGATTGTCATCTGAGTTCTTCATAGATGGATTCAGAAGTGTCTGTTAGATCGTTTTCAAGTCTACCCAGTGCATGAAAAAGAAAACCGTGAAATAAGGCCGCCAAGGCTTAGACATTTTTGTCCTTCCCAAGTTTAAAAAGGCTGAGGCGAATTAACAGCAGCATTAATATTCCGTCAGAAGTTGTTGGTTATGGATAATGTTTGTGACTGGAAGATTATGAAGTTCGCTTCTTTTCGTCTCTCTCTCTCTCTGGGTGCTCAATGAATAACCAGCTAAATTTAAGCGTTCACCGTTCACTTTTTCGGAAATGTCGAGTCGGGTTGTACAGAGAGCGAACAGTGAACCACAATTTACTCAAATGACAATTCTTTTAAAATCTAATAAACTTTTCTAATACTAGAAATATATATTTCATGGTTCAGTTGTTGTTTTATTTCAAAAATGTGATGTGAAGGAGATGCTTTAGATTTTATTATCCTATTTTATGAAAAGATCTTTTTGAAATTGAGAATTGTATTATTGCGTAAATATATATGTTGAACGGTTTTTTGAGTCTTAAATCGAGTAAATATTGTATGTTTAATTTATTATCAGAATAACTTTGCAAAGAAAGCTGGTCTTTAAAAAATAAATATGGATCGAACTATATATGTTGAACGGTTTTTTGAGTCTTAAATCGAGTAAATATTGTATGTTTAATTTATTATCAGAATAACTTTGCAAAGAAAGCTGGTCTTTAAAAAGCTGGTCTTTATTTGGAATTTTAACTAAATTCTTTAACGATTTATTTTACAAATAAACTGAATTTCTTAAAGATCGTTAATATGGAAGTCCATTATGCTAAGAACTCTTCTTTATGGTAGTAATTAATTAATTAGGAATAGCTAATCAAAATGTTTATATGATTTTTAAAACCTATTTCTTTTAGTACTTTTAATTTAATAGTCAGGAGTTCAGAAACCTGCTAATAACATTATAAAAATTTAATAGGAATTTTAGATTTTTTTAATGTAGAAAAATCACTTATTTTAAAACAACGAGAATATAATCAATTTCTTTAATTAAAGGTCGGGTCAAGATGTTTATTTGTATTTAAATATTTCGATAATATTTGCGATAATCATTAAATTGCAGCTGTGAAATGTCACTTGTTTATAATAAGTAAATTAATTATTGTTATTTCAAAATTATAATGCAATAAAAGTGCAAATGGAAGCAATGTCACCGAAGAAATATTTACTGAAATAACGTAATGAAATTGTAATAAAGCTGATAGTATTTCTATATATAAGTATAGATATATGTATATATTTTAGGGTGGGTCGCAATGAAATAATAACGTGCAGTAACGGAATTGGAATAAACAGAGGTAAACCGATCTAATCACCGAGATTCAGAACTTCGATATTAGGTGATATGATGTAATAATCGGTAGAGAAATTGATGGAAATTCTTGGAAATTAAATTAAAGAATTTAAAACAATACGTCACAGTTATGAGGAGATCATGTGGGTTCATTCTATCAAGTATAGGACAAAAAGCGTCTAAAGCTCGCATGGATATATAGAAACCAGATTATTAAAGATCTGTAAGATTGTAAGATCAAAACACTACCTTCAGTTAAAAGTCCGTGTAGTAATGGAATTGGAATAAACAGATCTGTTCACTGAGAGTCAGAACTGCGATATTAGCTCATAGTGTTAAACGTATAAAGGTATTGGACTTAAAGAGATCCTTAACAGAACACTCTTCAAGTGGTAACCTCGAGATGGGGGAATATTCGACAACGAAATTAAAGGAGATTCACAGAAGTTAACTTTCCGATACACAACCCACAACGATCCCAAGCCCTTCAACATATTTCGAGAACAAATCTACGCAATTTAATGGCGACTTCTTCAGGAGTTTCCAAGATTAATTATTCTATGATTCGTTCAAGAGTTGGACGAAAAGCTTCTTCACTATGATCCAATGCTACAGAAAATTGAGAAAACGGACTCAGGCGAATGTAAAAGTGGGCCTGGTGCTCTATATTGAAGCTATGGCGCCCATAGCTTTTAATATATTTACCGACAGCTAGAAGGCAAATAGGGCGATATCAGGTGAATTAAATTTAAGACTGTATAAGATTGTAAAAAAGCTTCAACTGAATGCTCACCCAGAAGTAAGGTCTACCTTATATGGGTAACAGACTACTCGGGATCTTTAAAGGGAACGGAGCTCGAGGCAGTTAACCTGACAGACGCAAAACCATTCGACGCAACAAAAGCTGAATCAAAATATGTGTGAGAGAATCCGATAAGACCTTTTGTAATATTGAAACGGTGGGTAGAACCACATAGGATCTTTGTGGTTCTATCCTGATGACCCTGATGACGCGAAAGCTCCTCAAAATGAGCAAGTCTGAAATTACTATGATGGTACGTATTCTGAGTGGACACAGAGGACTACGAGCACATCCATACAAAATTGGACGTGCTGATTTTTCCATGAAAAGGAGAGCACAACAGACCCGATTGAGGCCTAGGTGTATTTCTTCTGATTTCGGTACACATCCTCCTATCAACCTAACCTAACCTAAATATCTTGGGAGTGATATTTTTCCAGATAGGATATATAATCTCGATTTGTATCATTTAGGACTTCTAATAGGAAAATTCTAGGGAATTACGTTCAGGAACAAATAATACCTTTAAAGATAACTTTTTCCTCGGATATCGGTATTCACTTGTTTATTCCCATCGACAGATCTGAACAGTATCTTGACAATATTTTAATTAGATAATGTAGAACTTTAGACCACACTTTACAATTCTCATTAAGGGAAGAAAGTACACTTGAGGTATACACGGAGGGAAAAAATATGCACGCCTGGTATCAAATCGACACCAAAGTATTTATAATTTTTCAATCAAACATCCGTTGTCAAAGTATATAAATATGTACGTTTATACTATGACAACGTTGCTTTGTTAACATTGCAACTATTCATTGTCGAAACCTATATTTTATACACATCCGTTGTCTAAATGTTAACAAACGTGGTAAGCTCACTATTGACAACAATTCGTGAGCTTATCACGTTTTTTAACATTTATACAATGAATGTTTAGATTTCAACAACGAATTGTTGCAATATTGACTACTTTGCGTTGTCAACGTTACGTAGAGCTGTTTCTATATAATTTGACAATGGATGTTATTGAAAAATTAGAAACACTTTGGTACTAAACATGTTGTATGTGCAACTAGAATGTCTTATTGGATAGATATAAACATTGGCATATTTTTAACACCTAACATTTCGAGGCGAATTCAATACAATTGAATACTTTTGTAATATCATTACTACTTACCACTGGATTCCATCATAAAGAACCATGACATTGAAAAAACATCCAAACGAAATGCTAAACCCAGACCGGCGTAAATAAAATCACTGGGATTGGCCCAATAACCACGTTTGGTATCGGGTAAAAAGGGACTGCGTCCACTTTCATACGATGACTCATACACCATTTTTATGTCAACAAAATATTTTGGAAATCATAAACAAATAAATTAACCAAATTTCTTAAACACAATTTTTGTATTTTTTCCTCTTCTTCAGCTTTTATCTACAAAATTGTTTTGTATGAACTTGACATTGAATTTCTTTCGAAAAAAATATGAACAAAAGAATTAAAAAGGAAAAAAAATATTTATAATAATTAAAATAGATCTTGATTTGTGTAAACAAACTGCACGAATGAGAGTAAAATTTAGAGGGAAAAAACACTTTTTGTTAAAATTAATAATTGAAGCATGAATGCGAATAAGGGCGTAAAGACCACCTTTTCAAAATCGCGTTTTTTCGCATAATTATATTAAACTAACCTTTTTACATCTATTCATAAAAAATAAATTGAAAAATATA